>NC_069500.1:1371592805-1371892805 GCF_027579735.1 Bombina bombina | reverse complement strand
AACTTGAATCTGATTGGCTGATTCCATCAGCCAATCAGAATTTTCCTACCTTAATTCCGATTGGCTGATAGAATCCTATCAGCCAATCGGAATTCGAGGGACGCCATCTTGGATGACGTCCCTTAAAGGAACCTTCATTCTTCATTTGGACATCGGAAGAAGAGGATGGATCCGCGTCGGAGGTCTTCAAGATGGATCCGTTTGTCATCGGATGAAGATAGAAGATGCCGCTTGGATCAAGATGGTTGCCGGTCTGGATCTACTCTTCTTCCCGGATAGGATGAAGACTTTGGAGCCTCTTCTGGACCTCTTCAGCCGCCGCTTGATAGAAGACTTCAGCCGGATTATGGATCGCCAGCCCCCTCTTGGGCTTGGATGAAGACTTCAGAGGACGGATCGGTGAACCTGGTATGGTGAAGATAAGGTAGGAAGATCTTCAGGGGCTTAGTGTTAGGTTTATTTAAGGGGGGTTTGGGTTAGATTAGGGGTATGTGGGTGGTGGGTTGTAATGTTGGGGGGGTATTGTATGTTTTTTTTTTACAGGCAAAACAGCTGAATTATTTGGGGCATGCCCCGCAAATGGCCCTTTTCAGGGCTGGTAAGGTAAAAGAGCTTTGAACTTTTTTAATTTAGAATAGGGTAGGGCATTTTTTTTATTTTGGGGGTCTTTGTTATTTTATTAGGGGGCTTAGAGTAGGTGTAATTAGTTTAAACTTGTTGTAATATATTTCTAATGTTTGTAAATATTTTTTTATTTTTGTAACTTAGTTCTTTTTTATTTTTTGTACTTTAGTTAGTTTATTTAATTGTAGTTATTTGTAGGTATTGTATTTAATTAGTTTATTGATAGTGTAGTGTTAGGTTTAATTGTAACTTAGGTTAGGATTTATTTTACAGGTAATTTTGTAATTATTTTAACTATTTTAGCTATTAAATAGTTCTTAACTATTTAATAGCTATTGTACCTGGTTAAAATAAATACAAAGTTGCCTGTAAAATAAATATTAATCCTAAAATAGCTACAATATAATTATTCGTTATATTGTAGCTATATTAGGGTTTATTTTACAGGTAAGTATTTAGCTTTAAATAGGAATAATTTATTTAATAAGATTTAATTTATTTCGTTAGATTTAAATTATATTTAATTTAGGGGGGTGTTAGGGTTAGGGTTAGACTTAGCTTTAGGGGTTAATCCATTTATTATAGTAGCGGCGAGATCCGGTCGGCAGATTAGGGGTTAATAATTGAAGTTAGGTGTCGGCGATGTTAGGGAGGGCAGATTAGGGGTTAATACTATTTCTTATAGGGTTATTGAGGCGGGAGTGAGGCGGATTAGGGGTTAATAACTTTATTATAGTAGCGGTGAGGTGTGGTCGGCAGATTAGGGGTTAATTATTGTAGGTAGCTGGCGGCGACGTTGTGGGGGGCAGATTAGGGGTTAATAAATATAATACAGGGGTCGGCGGTGTTAGGGGCAGCAGATTAGGGGTACATAGGGATAATGTAGGTTGCGACGGTGCCCGGAGCGGAAGATTAGGGGTTAATAATAAAATGCAGGTGTCAGCAATAGCGGGGACGGCAGATTAGGGGTTAATAAGTGTAAGGTTAGGGGTGTTTAGACTCGGGGTACATGTTAGGGTGTTAGGTGCAGAATTAGGAAGTGTTTCCCCATAGGAAACAATGGGGCCGCGTTAGGAGCTGAACGCTGCTTTTTTGCAGGTGTTAGGGTTTTTTTCAGCTCAAAATGCCCCATTGTTTCCTATGGGGGAATCGTGCACGAGCACGTTTTTGAAGCTGGCCGCGTCCGTTAGCAACGCTGGTATCGACAGTTGCAGTTGCGGTAAATATGCTATACGCTCCTTTTTTGGAGCCTAACGCAGCCATTCTGTGAACTCTAAATACCAGCGGTATTTAAAAGGTGCGGCCAAAAAAAAGCATGCGTAGCTAACGCACCCCTTTGGCCGCAAAACTCTAAATCTAGGCCTTATATTGGGAAACAACAAGTGCTGTTTATATTGTAATTGAAAGTGCAAAAAGGAAATGCTCTAATGGTTTGGAGCATTTTGTTATTGCACAGTTTCTTTTAGATAACTATACTGTAAACACAGTTAAAGGGATAGGAATATATATACATATATATATATATATATATATATATATATATATATATACACACAATAGTTTCCAATTTACATCTATTATCAAATTTGCTTCATTCTTATGATATTTTTTTTGAGGTGTCTGGAGCACTACATTTCAGGAAATAGTGCTCCAGACACATACACGCGCCTGACCTTCTGTCCCTGCTTTTCACACAAAGATGCCAAAAGAATGAAGACAATTTGCTAATAGAAGTAAATTAGAAAGTTGTAATTGTATGCTCTATCTGAATCATGAAAGAAACATTTTGGGTTTCATGACCCTTTAAGGCCAGCTCCAGCAATGCACTAAGGGAGTTAGCTGAACACATCCGTTGATGCAGTGACAAAAGGCATATGTGTGTAGCCACCAGCTATCTCCCAGAATGCACTGCTGTTTTCTACCAAGGAATGTTTTTCAACAAAAGTGTTTAAGTAATTAATTAAAGCATAGCAAAAACACCTACGGTTCAGGCTAACTGTAATTGTGTTTATGCACTGCTCTAAGCAATCACATAGATGGTTTATACAATTTGCAACATTTACATAATTTATAAGTTACAGAACTTGTATTTGGATCTCTCTAAAATGTGTGGTGTATGAGCAATTATTGCACAATAGTAAAGGTGTTTAATATCCCTACAAAGAAGACATATGCAGCCGCGAAAAAATTCAGATTGTCCGGATATGTCATAAATATTTAAGGGATTCATTTTCTCTAAATATTTGTTGACTGCAATATTCAGTATTCATTTTATTTTAAACAAAACTAATGCTGAATAATCATAGGATGTTAAATAAATGTAAATGTTTCAAACGTACGGGTGAAAAAGTTCACTTGTAGCTTTACACTCACCTTTAGTGCTCTGGAGAGGCGTCTTCACAGAGCCTTTAGCGCAAGCCCTGGGAGCCGCTGCGCTAAGCCTCCTATTATCACGGCCAGGGCTCTGTGAACAAGAAGACAGAGGTACTGCAGCACACTAAAGGTAAGTACTTAAAGGGACATAATACTCATATGCTAAATCACTTGAAAGTGAAGCAGTATAACTGTAAAAGCTGACAGGAAAATATCACCTGAGCATCTCTATGTAAAAAAAGGAAGATATTTTACCTCAAAATGTCTTCAGCTCACCAGAGTAAGTGCTGTGTAAACAGTTATACTTCAGCTGCTGTCCAGCTTCAAGTTGAAAAAACAAAACAAAAACAATAGCCAATCAGCATCAGCATCAGCAGTGCTGAGGTAATGCTTTGCCTTCGCTGTGATCTCATGAGATTTCATAGAACTTACTTAACCTGAAAAGGAAAATAACATGACTGTGCCTGCACATTCCAGATGCACACTCCCTAGCTTGTCCTGAGATAAGCATCCTGATAGGCTGCTTAAAGTCTCTTTACAGTGGGGTGGGAATACAACTTTGCTCAATCACTTAAATGTGCTTCATCATTTGAGTATCATGTCCCTGTAACTGTTAAATATCGGGTGCTTTAATTTAGGTATGTGTTTTGTGGAAACAAAACGAATATCCCTGTTTGGACACTAATTTGAATTTGTGATGAAACCGAATGCACGTGTCTAAAACAAAGGAATTTTTTTTGAGTGTCTTGTATTTTAAATGTAATGTGTTTTCATCTTGTAACTATCACTGATGACCTATGCTTGCTTTTGACAGTTATTTTTTTTTAACTTGCATAATAACTAGTAACAATATATGTATATATTTTTTTTTCTTTAGAGCGGCAGAAAGGAAAAGGGGGATCCATTAAACATAGCAATTGATAAAATGACCAAGAAAACAAGAGATCTGCGAAGACAGGTACGCTTAAAATCTGTATATATAAGAGGCTCATTTAGAGTCCCCACACATAAATTGTATTATCCAAAATGAAATGTATTTATTTATTTCTTAACTCCTTAACGACCAGCGCCATACCCTGTAAGCTGGTCGTTATTTTACAAAAACATTGTAATAAAATATCACAATATTATTTCTATTTACAGAAATGCAGTGTGTTGAATAACTTGTGTAAATCTTTAAATAATTTTCTAAACTTTGTAATTATGATTAAAAACTTCAAAAGAAAAGAAAAAAATATATAATAGCCAGACCAAATAATAAATTTGGTTTCCTAAATACCAATTTACACTTTCTTGAGCTACATTAAAGCTTGGGTATATAAATACCTAAAAGCACATCTCCTTGCAAGAGATACGCATTTTCAAATTTGGTGAAGAAAAAAACAGCTTTTTCTCATTCTATTGTTATCTGTTTCTTTTTCTTTTTTGCCCTTTTAGTTGCTTCATCGACCCAAGTCCTGTATTATCACAGTGATTTGGCTTCACATAAAATTAACCCAATTGTCCAAAACCAATGGCTTAAGTTGCTCTTTGTGTTCACAAACAATAAAAATCCAAAAAGTGCTAGCAAACTTGTTACTGATTACTTTTAAACATAAATCTCCTGTATTTCCTCTGTTGGTCTGGAAAAAAGCTAACGCATTTCGTGCAATTATACATGAAAATCTAACCATGACAATATTTTTTAAAAAAATGTACATGCGGAATAAGTCACTAAAGGGAAAAAAAGAGTCAAGATATTCACATATTTTTATTTGATCTTTTTGAAAGTTATCACATTTTGTGAATGTTTATTTTTTACTTGGAAGGCTGCGTTAAAATGCATTTTTTCCTGTGCATGAATTGAGCACCAGTGATGTTGACAGAAACTGTATGCATGTTCAACCAAATTACCTCTGTTATCAAATGTACTTTGTTCTTATGTAGGTATATAGGGTGCACAGTTCTGAAGCACTGTATGTCAGCAGTTTTGCAAGAATACTTGAGCACTAGATACCAGCAGTGCTTGCGCAATGTAACATGTTAAAAGCAATCTTGCAAAACTGCTGACATATAGTGCTCCAGACATGTGCATGCTTCTGAGCCTACCTACCTGTTAAAGAAAATACATTGTTTACATTAAAAAAAAAGCATTTTTAATCACCCCTTTATGAACAGTTGCAATTCTACATAATCTAGGTGGTGCCAGTCCTATTGGCTTTATTGGCTGCTTGTCAAATTCTAACAAAAAATAATTTTTGAATAGGTAAATGGGGAAGATTAAAGGTAGGGAAAAAAAAGAAATAAATATTTAAATAATTTTAAATAGAAAAATGTAAACATGTGCATAAATCAAAAATTCAAAAGATTTATTTCCAATTTTTTTCAAATGTTTGGTTCTGCCGAATTTCATCCATGTGGGCATTTGTTTCGGATGAATATTGGATTTGGATGTGTTGCTTTTTATTGCAAATACAAGAGCCTATCTTTCAATGTTAACAAAACATACAACTCTCTGAATGAATTTGAGTCAATGACTACCTCACATAGCCACATAAGTGACACAACTGCATGTTCCAATATCTCTAGTAAAAGTGATTTAAATGTCTGAGCCTTCTCTAGTCTCCCACCTCCTTATGTTAGGTTAAGGCTTGATTAGACAAGCTTGTATGACTAAAATCCAACATTTTATACCTGACTGGCTGTCCCTAACTTCAGTCATTAGTAATACTATGGCCACATACTATGGCCACATTGGATTGACAAATGAAGGGTCAGAACCTACTTACATCAATACAAACAAGCAGATTAACCAAACAATATAAATCCTTCCTACTCCGGCACCTTTTTTGGTGCCAAACCTCATTAATGAATAAATCCATTTTGTTAAGCAATAATATGTTTTTCATCTGTTTCATCCAATAATGTATTCAGCTGTTCATGTATCGGATGACTTGACCAATCAGCAAAATTCAGATGAATAAAAATATATTTTACTCCTTGGACACATTTAACCCCTGAAAGCTGACACTTAATAAAACTGTAAAGCAATTTGGGTGACTTTACCATCACTTTACATAACTATTTTTTCATCATGTCTAATTTAACTTCACTAATTGCATTCCTCCATTCTGGTGGAAGAAGAGTCTTCTTAGTCATGTGTAAAACTTTTTAAAATGTTTACATTACGCTACTAAAAATGCTGGCACGATCTGCAAAGATTTTAGCAATTTACATAAAACTAAAAATCAGATTAACTACAATTGCAGACTTTCTGCTGCTTGCTAATTTTTATTTTTATGGCTCTTGGTATCAGGCTTCTTTTATTTTTATTTTTTTCTACATCTTCTTTTTTGTTGTCTCTGACAAAATGTATTTCTGCTAAATGTTTATCACAATGACATTGGCTTTTTATGATACACTTAAGTGCTTCTGAGGAAATGGAGAGTGTTTTAATTCCGCTGATTTACTCTGTCAGGCCTACAATAATTTCCTTACTGTCTAATTATCAGACTCTGCTTAATTTACTCTACACATAATGTTTGCTGATGCACATATGGCCCCATATTTCAAAGGGCTATACAAAAATAAAACAAGAAATGACCAAATGCCATATTTGCTATTATTCTGATGGGTCAGGTAGTCAAGCATTTATTTGCTGGGATTTGAAGCACTGCAATTATTTTTTTTTTTCAGTTAATGATAAACTATGTAGATCTGTTAAAAATGAAAAGAAAAAGTTTATATTTGTACTTTATTAAAGGTTATTATTTTAACGCCTTGGCTGCCTGTGAGGGTAGGGAGGTAGGGACATTACATATAAGAGATTCCAAGGGGTTGAAACCTTAGGCTGACATATACCAACTGCCGTGCAAATCTGTCTGCATCATTTTGCGGCGTATGAGCAGTGGATCCTGTTCGCCCGCTGCCTATAGGTACTATGACACACTCAAGTGAGTGTCTAATCCCCTTTTTTTGTGTGACTAGTCTTGCTAGAGAAGGGCCTGTCAATCACCCCAAGGGAAAGTGTTCAGGGAGATTTCTCTTTGCAAACTGGTGACTAGTGTAAGAAGCAGCAGTCATTGCGGGCAGCAAGCTTTCATGTGTGAGCCTGCCCGCAAGGGCTCGGAAGCAGATTACACTGCTAAGTACATGAAGTCCTTAGTATTCACCAGTATAGCCCTGGATTTTCTTTGAGTTTTACTGTTATTCCATCCAGCCAGTGATATACTGAACCTACCTATGTGTGGAATGCCCTGCAATAGAGCCCAACAATATAAAGGCTCAGACGAGAGTGCAACAAAATCTTTCATAGAATTCTGTAAAGACAAAGACAAATGTTACCTTGATAACTACATATCTTGCTAAGGGGGGAAGCCTACATTTCTGTATGTGAAGGCGAGACACCCACATAACTATATGATGCTTATTCAATATACTTTTGAAATTATTATTTTATTAAACACTATAAACATTTTAATGGAATTATGCAGTGGCGTATTTATGTTTTGTGCTGCCTTAAACACTCAAAATTCTGCTGCCCCCCCATCAAAGGTTTTAGACCTTTTTTCCACTTAATTTTTTTGGGGGTTATTGTGCATAATGTTTTTTTTTTGTTTTTTTTTTTTTTTAATAGCAATTAAAAGAAAATGGGCTAGCAAAACACACAGGTGGGTTGAATTGCATGCATCTCATAGAGAAGGGAGAATAAAGAAGGGGAGTGGAAAAAAGGGAGGGAAAGGAAAGCAGGAAGGGAGGGAGAGAGATAGAAGAGAAAAGTGGCGAGGGAAAGAAAGGAGTGAAAGAAGGGAGGGAGGGAGGGAGGGAAAGAAGGGAGTGAGTCGAGGGAGGGAGTTGAGGGAGGAAGGGAGGGAGCAAGGGAAAAAAGGCAGAGAGGAAGGGAGGGAAAGAAGAATACACTTTGAAACCATCACTGTCCTTTACATGCAACAATATACAGTAATTACCATCATTCAAGTAATGAACCTTTTTGAGTGTCTGTTTACTATTTACTCCATGGGTTCATGAATGCAGAGAAAGCTAGCTATTAGTAGCTAACATACATTAGCACTGAGAGTTTATGATTAGACATCACATGAATGCAGAGAAAGCTATTAGTAGCTAACATACATTAGCACTGAGAGTTTATGATTAGACATCACATGAATGCAGAGAAAGCTAGCTATTAGTAACTAACATACATTAGCGCTGAGAGTTTATAATTAGACATCACATGAATGCAGAGAAAGCTAGCTATTAGTAGCTAACATACATTAGCATTGAGAGTTTATGATTAGACATCACATGAATGCAGAGAAAGCTAGCTATTAGTAGCTAACATACATTAGCACTGAGAGTTTATGATTAGACATCACATGAATGCAGAGAAAGCTAGCTATTAGTAACTAACATACATTAGCGCTGAGAGTTTATAATTAGATATCACATGAATGCAGAGAAAGCTAGCTATTAGTAGCTAACATACATTAGCATTGAGAGTTTATGATTAGACATCACAAGCTGATCTAAGCAGTGTACAGACGCATCCAGTCGGTTAGCTGCTAAGACCTGCAATAAGCACTGCACTCGCAGACCCACCACGGCCGATAAGGGAAGGCAGCATATTGGCACA
This sequence comes from Bombina bombina, assembly GCF_027579735.1. Lineage (NCBI taxonomy): Eukaryota > Metazoa > Chordata > Amphibia > Anura > Bombinatoridae > Bombina > Bombina bombina. Next base: position 1,371,884,197 of record NC_069500.1, on the reverse strand, counting down.
AGGTCTTCTCCACCAGCCTCACCTTGTAAGCATATCCCCGGTCAAGTTTCTCAACTAGAATGTTTTCACTGCAAAAATGCCGGTGGCTCTAAATGAAGCAACGCTTTAAAAGAGCACTGCCTGCAAAGAGTGACCTTAATTAGCGCATGTGCTTTGTCTTCTCTGTAAAAGCCTTCAGTTTATCGCTCACTGTACTGTGTGCTGGCTTTTAGAGAGAGGATAGGGCAGATGTGCTGCCACTCCCAAATCTGCTGCACTAGGCACCGGCCTTTTTGACCTAGGCCATAATACGCCCCTGGAATTATGCATAGAAACTTGTAATAATAGTATGCATCAAAATTTGTTTTAAAAGACTTAAGCAAAATGCAAATATTTACATTAAAGAAACGTAAAACCCAAACTGTTTCTGTAATGATTCTATAAAACATACAATTTTAAACAACTTTCCAATTTACTTCTATTATGAAATTTGCTTCAATATCTTGGTATCTTTATTTGAAAGCAGGAATGTAAGCTTAGGAGCCTTTCCATTTTTGGTTAAGAACCAGGGTAGCACTTGCTGATTGGTGGCTAAATGTAGCCACCAATCAGAAAGCACTACCCATGGTGCTGAACCAAAAATGAGCTGCTCCTAAGCTTACATTCCTGCTTTAAAAAATAAAGATACCAAGAGAATGAAGAAAAACTGATAATAGGAGTAAACTAAAACGTTGCTTAAAATTGCAAGCTCTACCTGAATCATGAAAGAAAAGGGGCCAATGGCACTTAATGTACCTGTTTCCGTGCGAGCCTTCAGGAATTAAAAAACAGCGGTCTTAAGACCGCTGCTCCTTAAAGGATTACTTTCTGTTATAATTTTTAAGCTAAACAACTAACATATTAAAGTTAATAAACATTAATTAAAACCTACTGACCTATATTTTCTCAAAAACCAAGTTTCATAATGTTCTAAAAGTTATATCTTTTATTTGCCGATGATGTCACGTTATCCTGCCCACTATTTTCAGCACTGCATGTTCAAAATACTTAAACCAATAACTTTGTGTTTAAAGCGCCATTTTGAAACCTAGGTATTGTAAACGGATTGGTGCAGAGTAAAGGATACCCACAGAGTGGGTTTGGAAAACAATTAAATTTGCAGACAAGATTTCTGATATACGGTAGAGATATGTTAATGAAATGCTATTGATAAAAAGCGTATTTGGGGTAGTTAGTTAGTAACAGGCATAGAAAATATTTACTTACAGTGGACCTTTAACTAGTCCGCAGCCTCTAAGGTGGCGAACAGCAATCAACCCGATCGGAGTTGATTGACACCCCCTAATAGCGGCCTATTGGCCACAAATCTGCAGGGGGCGGCATTGCACACGCAGTTCACCAGAACTGCTTGTGCAATGTTAAATGCAGACAGCATGTCCGTCCGACTGTTGGTAAATCGGCCCCCATATGTTCAGTTGCTTCAGTAAGGCACTAAAACTTTCCACTTTACTCCACACCCTATATGATAGCAAATATAGGAAATATATAAGCATGCTTTATTGGAAAAAAGATATGGAGGCAAGCCAATGTGGTCATGTATTACAAGTGGAGTACTAAATATCGCTGTCACGAAAGCAATATTAGCGCTCCACTGAGTAATTCCAGTGCACGCTAATGAGTTTTTAGTAAAATGCTTCTGTTAAAAAAATACTGAAACATCATTTAAAATGACCTTATTTATATGGAGATGTATATTAAAAAAAAATCTATATATATATTTTAATGGAGATACATCTGGTGAAAGAGATGGGGCGAAAGAAAAAGTATAGTTCAGTAAATGCAGAGCTTTACAGTTTTCAGCCTGAGAAATGAAAGCATTTCTCAAAAATATATAATACCGCACTACAAAATTTGGTCAATTCATCTGATGTCTTACAGTTTTTTTGAATTCCTCCAGTAATGTATTTGCACCGTGACCAAAGAAATGTTCTGCACAGCGTGGTATTAATATTGTAGAAGCTGTCACATTTGAACTTTCCAATTTCTTTGCTGCAGTGTTTAAGGGGAAAAAAGAAGAAAATGGTGAAAGTAAATCAAATAAATCAATAAAATTTGATCCTTATTTTCAGCTATTTACTTTTTTTATCTATTCATTTGACCATCCTCCGCAATACTATATAAGATACCCAAAAGCTGAAACTAAATGCCAACACAAAAAAAGTCTAAAAGAGAAATTGTCTACCATATATGTAGAAGTCTAGCGTTTCTACTAGGTTTGCCTGAAAGCAGTTAAAGCGCTTAAAGTTTAAGAGCCAAATTACAAGTGGATCACTAAATATCGCTTTCATGAAAGCGATATTTGTGCTTCACTGGGTAATACCAGCACACGCTAATGTTGCTGGGAAGCATTGCGCTCACGAGAGAGCGCTTCCATAGGCTCCTATGGGATCCTCGTTCTGATGCCGTTGGAGAAAACCTAAGCGCAGAGAAAAGGGTAAGTAACACAGCGATGGCAGCAAATATAAATGTATATGATTATATACATATATATTTATGTGTCAATATGTGTATATACACACATTAACACACACGCACATATATATATAGTACTCCACTTGTATATATATATACAACCATATAAATATGTATTTACTGGGAACACACAGTTCCCATAGAACACAATGTAAAGGCACTTTTCAGTACCCATTTTTTTTAACACCCCACCTCCACCAACTTTACCCTAAAATATTACCTAGTGCAGTTATTTAAAAAAAAATAAAAAATAAAGATGCTGCTATCTTTATTTTTTAATTAGATACACTACACTGTATTTTCGGGGCATTTGGGGCACATTTATAAAATTAAACAGAGATCTGATCTCTGGTTAATTTTATCAGTGCTAATTGCTACCTTGAGTTCATGGTGGCAATAGCCAGCCACTTGTAATAGCTGCTTAATTATTGCACACCCGTTAATGGGCAAAGTTACCCGTTTGCGGGTGTGGGATAATTTAGTGCTCCACTTGTAATCTAGCCCCATTCTGATACTAATACAGCAATATCAATTGCATACTTCCAACTAATGCCTATTGGCTTACTTCCTGACAAGAAAATGTTGGTTAGTTTTTGACAGCGACAGGCATTATTCTAACAACCAAGAAAATAATACATTTTGAAGTGCACTTTTTAGAGGCAATTTTTTTACAATGTCCCTTTAATTGAAGCCTGCAGATAAAGACTGAATGCAGAGGATTCTGCTCTCTCCGGAACCGTGTTTATTCTTGTGAAAGTTTAACACACTATGATCTGGGTGTGCTGAACAGTCACAAGAATAAATGCAGCTCCAGAAAGAGCCGAATACCATGAGTGTCCAACTTCTTCCGCATTCGGGGCCTTACGAAGGAATCAAATTCACACCCCTACTTCATAGTTAGTTGTTTTTTGGCAGGAAAATAAGAAAAGACCTCATGAAACCACTTAAAGTGAAGGTAAAGTTATCATGTAACGATGTTTGCAAATGTAAATAGTAAAAAAAATAAGGGTAGTTTAATTCATCAATTTTGTTAGAACGCAATATTTACCAATTTATCAGCGTTTTTAATCTTTAAACTACTCGTTCTGCAATCTGCCCGTTTTTCTTTTTTTTTTTTCATAGCCAGGTCACGTTTTTCTAGTACCCAATCATATGTCTGGCCGTTAGGCGGCCGTCATTTTACGTCACTTCATTAGTATTAATAGTGCGCATGCGTTACCTACACATCCTGTATCTTGGAAGCCGTGCTCGTGATAGTTTTTATTTGCGCAGGCGTAATTAGAGATGACGGCGTGATGTGCGCATGCGCAAGCCTTCAGATTATCGCAAACGCGCATTTGCAATACGTATAGAGCGGGTGAGAACGCTCTATACGTAATACTGAAAGAAACCAGGAACTAGATGGAGGGAGGAGCTATAAGCGCCCAAACACGGTGATAAAAAGTATTTATTTTATATTTCTATGTATACATGTATGGGTTAAAAACTTAGCGATCTTGGTATATATCAACTAAATAACATAATACTTCTTTCAATTGCGCAAAACTTTACCTTCACTTTAATCTTTAGGATCATAGAATGCTGCAGTGCCTAATATAGCAAAAAACAACTGTGAAAACTGATAAAAGAAAATTGCTTAGGTACTGCAAGATTAGGATTTAGAGTAGTACAAGTCTCAGTAAACCCAGGTGCCTCAAAAGAAGGGTGTTCTAGGGTCCTGAACATAGGCAGAAAACATTACATGGGGCCGATTTATCATCGGTCTGTCCGACATGATCCGCTCAGTGGATCATGTCCGACAGACATTGATGAATGCCGACAGCATACGCTGTTGGTATTTATCATTGCACAAGCAGTTCTTGTGAATAGCTTGTGCAATGCCGCCCCCTGCAGATTCTGGCCGCTAGCAGCGGGTGTCAATCAGCCTGATTGTATACGATTGGGCAGATTGATGTCCGCAGCCTCGGAGCAGACGGACCAGTTATAGAGCAGCGGTCTTAAGAAACAGGGGCACCAAGCTCCATCTGGAGCTTGTTAATTCGGCCCCTATAATAAGTTGTCGATATTGGAGATAAGGGGGGCATATGACCCTTCAATTGACCCTGCTAAATATCACATGGTTAATGTGAAAATGTCAGTATTTTAACAGAATAGAAAACCAGTTCAAAACGCCATAAGACTATCTTTATCTAAGTTTCAGTTTCTTAGCTAATCCATGCACACTTATGAAATCGTACAGTATAGAGTATAGAGTTTTTTTTTCTCTGGGGTAGATCAGGGTGTTGGAGGAATACAATAAAATACAATAGAATGCAGCGGCACTAGAGTACAGTTAAGTGTAGACTTAGCAACAGAAAACAAGATGGCAGACTAATCTGAGCTCACTTTATACATAAACTCAGGATTTTAGGATGACACCGGAATACAGGATGGCAGATTATGATCAGATGTAGTTGCCAAAGGAACACAGAATAGCAGACTTTGCTTAAAGGGACATGAAACCCAAACATTTTTCTTTCATGATTTAGAAAGAGCATGCAATTTTTAAACAATTTTCCAATTTACTTCTATTATCTCATTTGCAAAATTCTCTTGATATTCTTTGTTGAAAAGCATATATAAATAGGCGCAGTGGCTGCACATAGATGCCTTGTGTGATTAGATTACCCATATGCATTGCTATTTCTTAACCAAGGATATCTAAAGAAGGAAGGAAATTATATAATAGAAGTAAATTGGAATTATTCTCTATCTGAATAATGAAATAAATATTTTGTGTTTCATGTCCCTTTAAGCTGCAGCTGGTACTGAAAGTCAGTATCATAGGAAGGAGGATTGTGGTTTTAAATGGTACAGAAACACAGATACACAGGAAGCAGACTATGATAAAATTATAACGGTACAGGAAAACCTGAATACAGAAAGACAAATTGTGGCAATGCTACAGCTGGTACAAGAATATATGCAAACAAGAATGGAGATTGTGCTGAAGCTTTCACATTTGAATGTTTATAATTAGATTGAATGACAACATTTAAAATTTAGAATGTAACATTTGATATAACAAATACTATTCAGAAGTTCAATAGTTGACTTGGTAGGGAATTTAGTAAATTGATACATAATAGATACAGATATATACATTTGAATGTTTCTATTTTGAATATTGCATAATTTGAATATTACATTTAAAGAAAACATTAGCAATACTATTACATTAAACGAATGTTAGAATGTTGAACAAACATTCAAAATTTGAAACGAACAAACGAATGGTTAAAATTCGTTTCATTTTTCGAATGCTGTGAAACATTCACCCATCCCTACAGCTGATACAGGAACACACGAACACAGAAAGGCAGATTTTGCTTAAAGGGACAGTCAAGTCCCAAAAAAACTTTCATGATTTAAATAGGGTATGTAATTTTTTTTTAAATCTTTTATTTATGACCAATAGAGAATATAATCTGTAGGAAATAATAACATCAAAACATAACATTCTTCCACCACGCAGGGCTCAGCAACAAGTTAAACAGTCACAGAATGTCTCCACCTCGCAGGGCGTATAGCTAAATTCTAGATCACAAATAACATAATTCTCTGTTAAATCTGCATACAATGTATCTGCATAAAATAAGAACAAATATAAGTATACTTTAGTCATTGGCCCATATTTATCAAGCTCCATACGAAGCTTGAAGGGCCGTGTTTCTGGCGAGTCTTCAGACTCGCTAGAAATGGCAGTTATGAAGCAGCGGTCACAAAGACCGCTGCTCCATAACCTGTCCGCCTGCTCTGAGCAGGCGGACAGGAATCGCCGGAAATCAACCCGATCAAGTACGATCAGGTTGATTGACACCCTTCTGCTGGCGGCCAATTGGCCGCGAGTCTGAAGGGGGCGGCGTTGCACCAGCAGCTCTTGTGAGCTGCTGGTGCAATGCTGAATACTGAATACGGCGAGCATATTGCTCGCCGTATTCAACGAGGTCTGGCGGAGCTGATCCGCAGTGTCGGATCAGGTCCGCCAGACCTTGATAAATAGAGCCCATTATCTCATAATCTATTGGGTTTTTTATCTTTTAAGGAGAAAGGAAAAAACAAACAAAAAAAACACAAGGGAAAAAAAGTGAATTAAGGACAAGAGAAAGTAATGAGATAATGAAAGATGGGTAAGGTAGTTCACCATATTCCCAGCAACACCAACTCTGTATTTCTAAATGGGTAGATCAGATAATCTATCTCATTATGAGAAAGAGTTTTAATAAACACTGACCATTTCTTAAAAAAAACACCCAATGTCACATTCATCATTCAGGTTAGTGTCTATTTGTTCTAATATACATTGTTTCTTCAAGTAGTTTTTAATCTCTAGTATATTGGGGATCTCTTTCCCTTTCCATTTTCTAAAGATTAGGTACCTAGCTGCTAGGATAATCATACTGATAATTTTGTCATTTGATTGAAGTTTCTTTGAATCCTTCCATAGGAAGACAACATTCCGTACTGATAATGTCAGAGGAGAGAGCTTCAGCCCCTTATTGATCCAGTATTCTAGTTTCAACCAAAATTGCCTGATTTTTGAGCAGTCCCAAATCATATGTATAAGGTTAGCTTAGGGGAAAGAGCATTTTGGACATTTGTTAAAGTTAAGATTCCCACACCTAGAACCTTTTTCAGGAGTATAGTAAGTCTTATATAATAATTTTATGTGAGATTCCCTCCATGTTGTAGATAAAGTAACTTGCATGGTTTTTGAGATAGAAACCTGAACAGACCTAGCATTGATATTACTCTGAGGTATCAATATATTCCAGTCTGAGGAGATCTTCTCTAAGTTAGATGCACCCTTGAGGGAACTTAGTGCTTGGTAACATTGGGAAATTGACATATGTCCATTTTTAACCATAACAAACCAATTCTCCAGATTTCCCAGTGACCAATTCCAACCAAAATCCTCAGTTAATTTAAGAATGTAATGCCTTGCTTGTAAATAGACAAAAAATTCCTTGTTGGTGAGGTTAAATTCTCCGTTGAGAGTTTTCAAAGGATTTAACACACTGTCTATCATTATCTATTAGATGAGAAACAATATTGAGGCCCAAGTTGTGCCATCTTTGAAAAGGAGCTGATTGCATACCCGCTTGAAATACGGGGTTCCCCAGGAGTGGTAGATAATTGGATATGTTGTAATCCACATCTAAAAAATCCTCCACCATGCCTGTACTGGGTTAAATATTGATTTGAGTCTCTTCATTACGTTGGGTATTGATTTAGGATTGCAATGAATTAAAGCTATTGGAAGAAATGGATAGGTTACATTTTGTTCTAACTCATTATCTGTAAAATAATCCTGAGTGAAGATCCAATCCACCACTATACGTGCAAGGAAAGCCAGATTATACAGACGCAGATCTGGCAATACAAATCCCCCAAATTTTTTAGGTAAAGAAAGTTTAAGCAAAGAAACCCTGGGTTTTTTATTCTGCCATATAAAGCTTCTCAATGCAGTATTAAACTTCCTAATATCCTTCCCTTTAAGAATTATAGGAATATTCTGGAGGACATATAATAATTTTGGGAGAAGTATCATTTTAAACAAAGCAATACGGCCTGAGATAGAGAGTGGGAGGTTTGGCCAAGTTTTTAAATTTTCTTGGATTTTCGCAAATACTGGAAGAACGTTGAGAGCAATTATCAGGATTAAAAGAGATAATAATACCAAGGTATCTAAAAGAGTTGGAGACAATTTTAAAGGGTATATTTATTAGAGACTCCTTATTTTTCCTGATCCAAAGTAGCTTGGACTTTGAGGCATTAACCCTATATCCTGAAAAGGACCCAAATTGATCAATAATTGATAAAATCTTTGGTATATTAGTTCTGGAATTTTCTAAGTAAAGAAGAATATTGTCCACATATAAAGCTATTTTAAGCTCCTTCTTGCCTATTTTTATACCTTCCAATTGTTGCCTAATCAGAATTGCCAAAGGTTCAATAGAAATATCAAAGAGGAGGGGGGAGAGAGGGCATCCCTGACGTGTTCCTCTTTCCAGCCTTATTTCAGAGGATACTAGATTATTGTGTGTGGTTTGTTGTACAGATTTTCAATACATTTAAGAAATTTGTTTTTCAGACCAAACTGAGATAATGAAAATAAAAGATGATCGCAGTGAACTGAATCAAAATCCTTTTCGGTGTCTATTAAAATAATTGCTAAATCAGGGGTGCCATCTTTCCCCTCCGGGTCCGAGCCCCCCAGAGTCTTGAAGTAATCAATAGTTATCAACACTTCTCTTATTTTAGCTGAGGAGTTTCGCTTATAGAGAAACCCAGCTTGATCTTTGTGTATAATATTAGAAAGAAGAGGTTGTAGCCCTTTTGCTAGGATGTAAGTGAATATCTTATAGTCGGAGCTCAGTAAAGCTGCAGGTCTATATGACTCTTTTTTACTGGGGTCCTTCCCCTGTTTGAGGATTAAGGTAGTAAGTGAAGCAGTGAAGTAGGGAGAGACCAAACTATCAATATACATATAATTAAATAGCTTGCTTAAGTGTGGTGCAATAAGTGGGGAGAGAATCTTATAAAATTCGTTGGGTAAAGCAGCTGGTCCGTGGGCTTTATTTGATGAAAGGTCTTGAATTGCTCTCGTAATTTCTATCTCAGAAATAGGGGAGTAAATGTATTCAATTAATTCAGATGTAAGAGTCGGATAGGTAATTTTACCCCAAAAATCATCACGCTGAAAGTTATTTGAGTCTTTCAAGGAGTACAACTCTTAGTAATAAGCTGAGAAAGTGTTTAAAATATCTCCTGAATCTTTAAGAACATTTCCTTCATTTTGAAGTATATCAATCCATGTCGATCTTTTATCTCTTTTTACCAAATTTGCCAGAAGTTTCTCTGCCTTATTACCATATCTATAAAGTTTAGCTTGGAATTTTAGATCTTTCTGTGTTGACACACATACCAAGAAGGTATCTCTCTCTTTTTTCGCTCTTGTGTATCTAAGCCAACTCTCAGATGTTCTTTCTAATAAATAATTATTATACGAGTTAGTTATCGATCTTAATACTTCTTTCTCTCTCATCCTAAGCTTTTTTGTCAGGCTGGTGTTATAGGCTATAATCTCCCCCCTGAGAACCGCTTTTGCAGCTTTCAAAAAAAAAAGCTGGACGATTTATATATTCATGATTGAAACAAACATATTCTTTATTGATTTAAGCCAATTTTTGAATTTCAGGTTTGCTGAAAGAAATAAGGGAAAATGGAAATGAGAAGTTTTAGGTTCAAGATCATTAAGCTGAAATTCAAGATAAATAGGGCCATGGTCCGATACATAAATGGGTGATATTCCTGCTTTGACTTGCCATTTGCAGAGCCTTTCATCTAAAAGGAATAAATCAATTCTGGAAAGTGTTTTGTGTACTTTAAACAGGGGAAATCTTTTACATCAGGATTTTGCACTCTCCATATGTCTCTTCTATAAGACTCTGGGAAATATTTTTAATCATCATGGTCTCTAAGTTATCTTTCTTACTTTTTTTTAATTTATTTTTTTAATTATTTTTTTATTGAGGAGTTCAAAACATATACAAAGTGAAAAGACTAACATTCTGAAAGCATATTTAGTACAAAATAAAAGGCTATAACTCTATGAAATATAAATTGACAGCAAAAATATCACATTGGTGAACATGTAAGAAAAATACAGAGATCTGATCAAAGATGTAGCAATACCAACTGAAGGATGTGCTGTATGGATAAGTTTTTCCAATAAAGATACAGGGAAGAGTATTTTAGAATACTGTTAAGTCTACCAGAGAAGGACCTCATTTTATACATTATAAATTGGGTAATGGTAACTACTGCTCAGATATGTTAAAAGCTAAATGAAAGATGACTCTTATAGAAATAAAAGATAACTCGTATGGGCACTGTAAAGCTAAATAATAAATATCAAATTCCATAAAGGCTTTTAAGTATATGTATGGGGAGCATAGTTATTGAGTAGTGAATAAGTTAAAGGAGTACAGCAGGCAACAGCTGCTTAAAGGGGGTCGGGGAAGTGTTTTAGATGTATTAAATATAGCTTAAAATCGAATGTTGATGGAGGAGGTAGAAAAATGTTAGCGGAGGATATATATCACCTGAAGGAGAGAGTAGAATATAGGGGGGTAGAGGAGGCAGTAAGATTATGATTTGTGAAGGGAAATGACTACGGGTGTATGTGGTTTTTCAGCTGAACAAAGGTCATGCATATGAAGATCTCTAGAGGGGTAGACTGGGATATAAGTGAGTCCAGATAAAATATGTGTAATATCAAAGGGCAGACTTTGAAGTTGGCAGGCATGAGATAGGTTGCTGTTAGAGAGGGCTGTGAAATATAGTGTGACATGAGGATATATCAGTAAATCACCCATACAACCGGATGCGCTTGCAATAGTTATAGAATACTATAAGACATATAGTTGGGAATGAGTAGGTCTCAGAATATAGTGGTATTAATACAACTAATGAGCTTGTGACATTTTTACACACATATAAAACACATAAGATGTATCAAAAAAAGTTCTTACAAATAATCAACTTCATTTAAGGTCTAGTGGTGGCTTTAACTACAAATAGGTCCTGGAAAGGTAATATATAAACCATATTTCCATATGATCTAGGGCGGATTAGGAGGGGCTTAGCTAGGGTTAAGGGGAGATAAAAGAAAAATATACATTACTAAAGCAGCGAGTAACATATATGCTAAATACAAATAACAGCTATGAACTCACAGTCTATATAAGAGTTTCTATAAAGGCAGTCTAGATTATAAATACCTGCTGAGTGTATTTTGTACATCTACAAAATGTAACTAAATATCTGTTAGTACAGGGGGCATTATTACTCTATCTGAGTGCCTTAATATTGTTAAGGGGAATGGTAATCATAGGAAGACAATAAGTAGCTCTGCGCATGGGGAATTTCGCTAGAGCAATGTGTGAACTGTATTTTCCTTTAGGCTTTAAATAAATTAGGTCAACCTGAAAGTTAAGCTGCCAATGAAAACAAACATTGCAAAAATAGGGTATAGGATCAGTGCTGAGACCAAAGACTTAAGTACAGCCCATGAGACAATGTGATGTACTACATACCCCACAATGTCATTGAATACTAATAAACCTTGTAATATAAATTGCCTAAAAGAGAAAAAAAATGGAACAAGTTAATAAGCCTATGCTGCGACTTAGCGCTCTACATAATATGGAGGAAGTTAGCTGGGTCATGTAGGGATCCTCTCTAACCTACTCCTGACCTACAGACAGTCTGCATGCCACAATCTTTATCCGAGGTGTCATATGAGACAAGAACAAAGTCTCGAGGCCGTAACACATATAAGCCATTCAGTTACCCAGTCTCCACTCTCCACAGTATTCTCAAGCCAAAGAACAGCAGGCTCCATGATTCGTCTGTGGGAGTCGGCCGCACCTGTAGGTTCTGCTGGTTACCGGAACGGAGGTGCCTCACCCTAACGTCAGTGTCCATCTGACTCTTCGCCGGTATGCTGTCTGTGTCTAGTAGTAAGCCATCAGTGCAGAACCGAATTGCAGGGCCGTCTTCAGCGCCTTCTGAAGCTTTAACAGGCTCCTCTGTCACGGACATAGAGAGCTGTTTTATAGGAGGTGCCCTCTCTTCCGGCTCTGCAATACTGGCTCCTGAGCTTGTAAGATGACTATTTTTGGCTCGTGGGGACATGTTGTTGATGATGTTTGTAAGGTTAATAAACCTCCTTGTAGCTTTGTGCTCCAATTCCTTCAACATAATAAGTATGGTCGAATGAGACTCCTCCATCATGTGAAGTTATAAAAGTAGCTTGACCCGGCTAGCTGGAAACAAAACTGGGGGGGGGGGGTGGGGGGGGGGTGATAGCAGATTGACTTAGGCCTAAAAGTTGGGCCAGATCTTGTGATGATAGGTATATGAAGATAATAATATCAGTCGACTCCAAATCTTCTCCTCAATTAATATTTGAGGTTAGATTGCAGACTGGGCAATTAACATAGATTTTTTGCAATTAGCATAGGAGCCCCTGAGTTTAGCATCCGATCATGGCCGTGACTTGGACACGCCCCCCATCTCTTTTACTTTTAACGTACCTAGGATTCTGTCTTAACCTATCTAAAGGGTATTGTGTGCCATATTAAAGGGACACTGAACCCAAACATTTTCTTTTGTGATTCATTTTAAGCAACTTTCTAATTTACTCCTATTATCAAATTTTCTTTATTCTCTTGGTATCTTTATTTGAAATGCAAGAATCTAAGTTTAGATGCCGGCCCATTTTGGTGAACAACCTGGGTTGTCCTTGATGATTGGTGGAAAAAATCCATCCACCAATCAAAAAGTGCTGTCCAGAGTTCTTAACCCAAAAAAGCTTAGATGGCTTTTATTTCAAATAAAGATAGCAAGAGAACGAAGAAAAAATGATAATAGGAGTAAATTCGAAAGTTGCTTAAAATTGCATGCTCTATCTGAATCACAAAAGAAAAAAATTGGGTTCAGTGTCCCTTTAAGGTCTCCCCCAACTATCAAATAACCTTCTGAAAATAGCAACATTTTTGATTGCAAGGTGTCCCAGAATACAGGATCAAAAACATTAGGTGCATAAACATTGCATAGTATGTATAGAGACTTAGCTATTTTGATTTTTCGCATTAAATATCTTCCCTCTGTGTCCAAATTTATATGTAGAACCTCAAAATCAGTAATTTTCCCTATCAGTATAGCAACACCTATTTTCCTCTCTACACTTGGGGAGGCGAAAACTTCCCTAAACCATGAAGATTTTAGTTTTAAAACCTCCTCCAGTTTTAAATGAGTTTCCTGAAGGAAAGCTATGTCAGTATTCATTTTTCTCAAGTGGAATATAATTGTCTTCCGTTTGATAGGGGAGCTGATGCCACCAATATTCCAAGAGACTATCCAAAACCTGTCTAACTTATCCATCTTTCAAAAAAATAAAGAAGGGGAAAGAAAAATGGGGGAGAACCCATGGGGACCCCATGCCCTCCCTCGACACACCCTCTGAGCCCAACTTAGAACAATTGTATCTCTTGAAGAACCCAGATACCTCAAAACAATAATTATATTCAGACATCTTCTTCTTAAAATATATTTTTAACTCTCAGAAATTCTACTGCCTCTTTGAGTTTATAAAAAAAAATAGTTTTGGCCATTCAGCCATATTTTCAGTCTAGCGGGATATATTATAGTGACTCCTTGATTTACAAGTTTGGAGCATAGTGGAGATGGTTCTTTCCTCTTTAACAAGATTTTTATAGGAGAAGTCGTGAAATAAAAAGACTTTTGCATCTACAATTAAAAGAGGTTGAGCCTTAAGATAGTGTTGCATCACAGTGACCTTATCTTGAAAGTTTAACAATTTGCCTATAATTAGCCTTGATTTGACTTCTCTATCTTCACTAGCATTTAGTCTCCCTATCCTATGTGCTCTCTCAACAATAATAGGGGGGTAAGAAGGAGAAATACTCAATAGCTGAGCTAAGGTACGCAAAATAAATTTTGTCAGATTGTCATACTGCTTATTCTATGGGAGTCCTACTATCCTGATATTATTTCTCTTAGATCAGTTTTCCAGATCTTCAATCTTGAGCTGCAATTTAGAAAGAATGGTGCTATTAGCTTCAAGTTTAGAATTATACCCCTCATTAATGTCCTCAAGATCTAAAACCCTTTGCTCCACTTCCTGGAGTCTATTAGAGAAATGCCTGACTTCCGTAGTTAGTGATATAATATCTTGCTTAATCTCTGATTGAATTAGGTCAAATTTAGGCGCCAGTGCCGTTGAAATATTTTCTACTAATGTATGCATATCTATATGTTCATTGTGGTAAAGAGGACTAGAATTTGATGGATGTATTTTAGCTGAAGTTTGTTATATTTTTATTTTTCCAATCTCTAGATTTAGAAGCCATGGCTGGAGAAGTGCTTTTAGTGTGAGAGGGTGTAACAAACTTATCCATGTAAGTGTGAAAAAATACTAATTGTGAAATAAAAAAATAAAAAAAATGGGAAGTAAGTCTACAGAAATAGATGGGAAAAAAGGGGAAGGATTAAATGTGTGAGATACACGAGTAAGGGAGGTTTAGTGATGAGGGGAAACCCCTAATCTCAATACAACCAGGTGTGGCTCTATAGGTTCTTCAATGAGAATGTTGATAGGAATATTAATCTGAAAAATTAAACAACTTTTTTATTTAATATATCTATGCCCTTAATGATTCTTAACTATGGAGCAAGATGGATAAGGAGAAAAGCAAATATGCTTAGGTGATTGTGTGTATCTTATACCTTTTTATCCCAGGGTTAACTAGGATTTCATTATAGTTTGGTATATGTATAAGGATGGGCTTACCGGGTCTTCTGACACATCTGTGTCTGATGGGATCAAGGTATTTCTTACCGGTGTATGTTTTCTTCCTTTCCTCCTTATATGAAGCAGGTATCGCTGATATCGAAACCTAGACCACGCTCCTGCGTGTATGGGTTTCTTTCACTCTGCCGGCTTGAAGTAACTTTTACCCCTATAGTTTGGGTTCTGTGTTTCCCGGGCAGCCTTCTGAAACAGGTACTTGCGGTGCACGCTTCCAGCGTGTATGTGAGAACTCGGACTTAGATTACAAACGTCCGTTTGTTTTAGACTTTCCCTCTGCTCCTTTCAAAGCAGGGTAGGTTTAGTAGATGTCCAGTTCTTTCAAGTGTAGAGAACGTCTACGCGTTTTGCCAATAGGCTTTATCAAGACGGATGATGTTAGTTGTTACCCCGGCAGTTAAAAAGACCTCCTTCCATTTCGATTGGTTAATAGGTATTCTGTTCTGATAGGTGTGTTTTTTAAAGGTGGATTTCTCTGATATCTATAAGGTAGAATCTTTTTGCTTCTTTCTTTGTTACTTTGTATAAGCTTTAGGTATCTCATATTTGCGGCTTTGTATAAGGTGGAATATTCTTGCTTCTTTCTTTGTTATTTTATATAATCTTTAGGTATCTAATATTTTCGGCTTTTTGGAGGCAATATCAACTATATCTAAATTTACAAATCATATGGTGGAATTACCGCACCTTTTACTTTATATCAAGATTATAAAAACATATATTAGTTTCTATTATACTAAACTTTTTGTATATATATGGAACATTAGCGATCCATATTAGAGAGATATTTGACTTCTAATTTACTATTCTTGGTATGAATTTTAACATATATATTTTTTTTTTCAAACAGAGCTATTTTATTTTTATGTTTTATTATTAACATGTGTAACATATTATTCTCTGATATTACATATATATTTATATAGTAGTGCATTATTTTATCTTTATTATCTATATTTCTCCACTTTTCATAAATCTTATTTTTTATATTCTCTATGAAATATAAAATATAAAATATAAAATAAAAAACAATAATATTGTCAGTGATAATCATCAGAAAATGTATGATCTATAGTGTACTTTCTTTTCCATGTTTTTCTTATATTGTATTTTTTACTAGTGAATTTTGGTTTATGACAAAAGAAACGGGGACAGATCTAATTCTGAGTTCAATCCTGAAGGATAGAGGGTTTCCATGTTGTAAATTAACTCTGCTTCTGTTCTTAGCAGTTTTTCTTCAAAATTACCCCCTCTCCATTCAGGTTTGAGCTTTTTTATGCCCCAAAAAGTGAAGTTTTTCAGATTATTATTGTGTATTTCCCTAAAATGAGTGTATAGATGTGTTTCTAGGTTTCCTCTGTCTATGCATGATAAATGCTCTCGTATGCATTCCCTTAGGGTCCTGGTGGTCTCCCCTATATATTGTAAATTACATGTACATTGTATAATGTAAATAACACCCTTATCCTGACATCTTATGGTTTCTTTTATGTGATGAATTAGACAGTTTTTATTTGATTTGATATTTTTACACTTGCTACTGAATTTGCAAGACCTACAGCCAAAACAGGGGTAGAAACCGGCTAGTTTGTTGCCTAGTAGATCTTTTTCTAGTATAGGATTTGTTTTAGTCTGTCTGAACTCACTGGGAGCTAGTATTTTTTTGAAATTTTTTGCTTTTTTGAAAATGATTTTTGGGTTATCTGTCATTCTTTCCCCTATAAGGGGATCTGTTTGGACTAGATGCCAGTGTTTTTTCAATATTTTTTGTAAAGTATAGTGATCACAATTATAGTCAGTTATCAGTGCAACATTGAATTTATTTTCCTTCTCTTCTTTATTACCAAATATGTCAAAGTTTGTATTTTTATATGTAAGTAGACTTTTTCTCTCTTTTTGATCTACCTGTTCTTTTGCCTTTCTTATTGTCTCTATATTATATCCTCTGTCAATAAATTTTTTCTCAAGTATCTCAATTTGTTCTAGATAATCTGACGTTTTTGTGCAATTGGGCTTTATTCTGAGGTACTGACCTTTAGGAATATTTTCCTTCCATTTATTTAAATGACAGCTGTTGAAATGTATTAGGTTGTTGGCGTCTACTTTTTTGAAATGTGTTTTGGTAATTATTTCCCTATCTACAACCTCAATATCCAGATCTAGGAATGTTATTTTTTCCTTATTAATGATATGTGTGAAATTAATTCCTATATCATTTTTGCTCATGTCTGAAATGAATTTATCTAGCTCTATGGATGTCCACTTCCATACAAAGATGATGTCATCAATGTACCTCTTATAGAGCACGAGACTTGCGCCGAGCTCATGTTTGGTTATGAACTCTTCTTTCCATTTTCCCAAAAATAAATTTGCATAGCTCGGCGCAAATCTCGTGCCCATAGCGGTTCCCCTCATTTGTAGATAGAATTTATTATTAAAAGAAAAATAATTTTGGTTCAAAATAAAATTAATACCTTTGAGTATAAATTCTCTTTGTTCTTGGTTTAGTTTTTTGTCCCTAGTCATGTACATTTCTGCTGCTTTTGTGCCTAAATGATGTTGAATGCTCGTGTATAGAGATGAAACATCGCACGTGCCAATCAGATAATTATCTTTCCATTCTAGATTATTAAGGAGTTGTAATATGTCCATGGTGTCTTTAAGGTAAGAAGGTAGAATTTTTACATATTTTTGTAAGAAATTGTCGATGTATTGTGATAGGTTTGAAGTTATGGACCCTATTCCAGATATTATGGGCCTACCAGGTGGATTGATGAGATCTTTACGCAGTTTTGGCAGGTAATAGAACACAGGTATTTTTGGGTATTTGGGACAGAGAAACTCAAATTCCTTATTATGAATTATATTTTTACTTTGGTCTTCTTTTAGTATATTTGTTATTTTATTTAGAAAAATTTTTGTTGGATCCATTTTAATTTCTTTGTAGGTATCTGTGTCTCCTAGGAGTCTATTAGCCTCATTAATATAACTTGTTGTATCTAAAAGAACTATGCCTCCTCCCTTATCCGCAGCCTTAATTGTCAGTTCTTTATATTTTTGTAAGTTTTGTATTATTGTATTTTCTTTTCTGGACAAATTTCTTGGTCTATATTTATTATGTTTTAATTTTGCAATATCATTTTGTACTAGTTTTTCAAAAAGCTTGAGGTTTCTCCCTTTTTCATTAGTTTGGTAAAATTTTGATTTCAATTTAAAATTTGTATGTTTTATTTCTGGGGTTGCTGTTTCCGTGGTTATTGTGGTTATTTTATTTGAATTTCTATTGGGTTTTTTGCAAAGAACCTTTTTAAGGTTAACTTTCGAACAAATTGACTAATGTGTATATGTGTGTTGAATTTATTCATTTTGGCTGTAGGGGTGAAACTTAGACCTAGTTGTAACACTTTTTCCTCATCTTTTGTCAATATTTTGCTGCTTAAATTAAAAATCCCTATTGAAGTGTTTACTTTGTTTTCTTGACTTTTTTTGTTGTTGTTGATCTCCCTCCTCTTGTTCCTCTCTGTTTCTTTTTCTTAATGGTGGTGCTTTTAGTGCCAATTGATTTTGTGGTGTTTCTAGTTTTTTTGGGGTTAACCCTAAAAAATGTTCCTCATTTGTTGGGATGTTCTGATCTACTTTTAAATTCTCAAATCTATTGTGTGTTTCTAATTCGTAATTGTGATCAGTGTTTTCTCTTGGTGTTTTTTCAGATGTGCGGTTTTTAAAATTTCCCTTGTGATTTTCTCTGTGAGGATTTTCTCTTACGTGATTGACATTTCTATAGTGATTGTCATTTCTATAGTGATTGTCATTTCTATAGTGATAATTATAATTATTTCTATAGTTATTGTGCTCGTTTTCACTTTTTTGTGTGTCTTCCCCTCTGTATGTGTCTCTTTCTTTATATCTGTAGTTATCTTCATACTGTGTATAATTTCTATTTTGTGTGTTAAACCTTCTGTCATAATTGTGATAATTTCTATATTCTCTTGATTGGTAATAATTATGAGGGTGATTCCAGTAGTTATAGTTATTCCTTTCTCTATCATAATTTTGTCTTTCATTAGACCTTATTTCGTATCTGTAGCCTTTATAATTCATGTTTTTTCTGTTTTCATAGTTTCTTTGGGTATAGTTTGAGTTTTGTTTCCTGTGTGTTTGCTGCTTACTAACATTAGTCGTCATATTGTGTGTATCAGTGTCTATAGGATCATGATTTTGTCCTGATGCCATATCATCTATTTGTATTTCACCCTCTGATTCTTGGTAATCTTCCTCATCTCTTTTATATTTTCTCCATTTTGTCTCTAATATATCTTTATTTAATTTATTTAAATTAAAAATAATTTATTTCTGTCTACTTTTAAATTCTTTGTCATCCTTCACTTCTGCTAATTCATTTTTAATTGCTGTAATATTCTCACTTAGTTGTTCTAAGGATTCTTCCCTAGAGTGTTTCAAAATGTCTAATAGAGTTTGTGTAGTGTTTTTCAATGCTGTGTCCCATTCTATTTGGAATTCACTTTTTAGGTCAAATGTACATTTCTTTTTTAATCTGAGGCCTCTCGGGGCCCACTTGTTTGCTATGTATTTGTTAAGAAAATTTAATTTTATTTTTTGTTTGAGTTCACTCGTCATGTTTTTCTCTAATTTAGACATTTTAGTGTTTATGTCTATGGGTTCTATCTCACTTATATTGGATTCATTTTCAGTGATTTCTTTTAGTATTTGTTCTCTCCAGGCAAATATATCGTTCTCCATTACCAGGTAAGAAATACCTTGATCCCATCAGACACAGATGTGTCAGAAGACCCGGTAAGCCCATCCTTATACATATACCAAACTATCATAATTACAGCTAAGCCTACAAGTTATAATAAATACCAAGAGACATTGCTACTATAAGTGAAGTACACTATTACAACTTATTGGACTATGAAGATAGACACTGTTACTTTTTGATCAAAAATAGCAACACCGAGAAACAAGCCACAAAGACTGCGGTAACAAATTAATAAGGTGGAATAGGATAATTTGTACGTTTGAAAAAGGTGGAATTACTTAGAAAGGTCACTAGAGCGCTCATTATAGAATTGTTTTATCGCACATTGCATATTTTAAATCTAGGGAGACGTCCCATACTATATTTTCATCATTTTTATTTTTATCTATGTTTTTATGTTTTAAATAAATGTACCTTTGTTAAATTATATAGAAGTCTCCAGATTATCTTATTTAGCTTACAGCGCTCCTGAACTCTATATTGTTGTGTCATTTTTTAATTTTGTATGGTAATCATTGGGAAGATTACCTGTGAGGGAGCTTTAAGATTAAATTCCAGGCGCAGTTCCTTATATATTTATTTATAACTGTTTTACTTCCCTAGCTCATTTAATTAAGCATAAGTAATAGCAGCCTGGAAATGGAGAACGATATATTTGCCTGGAGAGAACAAATACTAAAAGAAATGACTGAAAATTTATCCAATATAAGTGAGATAGAACCCATAGACATAAACACTAAAATGTCTAAATTAGAGAAAAACATGACAAGTGAACTCAAACAAAAAATAGAAATACATTTTCTTAACAAATACATAGCAAACAAGTGGGCACCGAGAGGCCTCAGATTAAAAAAAAAATGTCCATTTGACCTAAAAAGTGAATTCCAAATAGACTGGGACACATCATTGAAAAACACTACACAAACTCTATTAGACATTTTGAAACGCTCTAGGGAAGAATCCTTAGAACAACTAAGTGAGAATATTACAGCAACTAAAAATGAATTAGCAGAAGTGAAGGATGACAAAGAATTTAAAAGTAGACAGAAATAAATTATTTTTAATTTAAATAAATTAAATAAAGATATATTAGAGACAAAATGGAGAAAATATAAAAGAGATGAGGAAGATTACCAAGAATCAGAGGGTGAAATACAAATAGATGATATGGCATCAGGACAAAATCTTGATCCTATAGACACTGATACACACAATATGACGACTAATGTTAGTAAGCAGCAAACACACAGGAAACAAAACTCAAACTATACCCAAAGAAACTATGAAAACAGAAAAAACATGAATTATAAAGGCTACAGATACGAAATAAGGTCTAATGAAAGACAAAATTATGATAGAGAAAGGAATAACTATAACTACTGGAATCACCCTCATAATTATTACCAATCAAGAGAATATAGAAATTATCACAATTATGACAGAAGGTTTAACACACAAAATAGAAATTATACACAGTATGAAGATAACTACAGATATAAAGAAAGAGACACATACAGAGGGGAAGACAGTAGACACACAAAAAAGTGAAAACGAGCACAATAACTATAGAAATAATTATAATTATCACTATAGAAATGACAATCACTATAGAAATGACAATCACTATAGAAATGTCAATCACGTAAGAGAAAATCCTCACAGAGAAAATCACAAGGGAAATTTTAAAAACCACACATCTGAAAAAACACCAAGAGAAAACACTGATCACAATTACGAATTAGAAACACACAATAGATTTGAGAATTTAAAAGTAGATCAGAACACCCCAACAAATGAGGAACATTTTTTAGGGTTAACCCCAAAAAAACTAGAAACACCACAAAATCAATTGGCACTAAAAGCACCACCATTAAGAAAAAGAAACAGAGAGGAACAAGAGGAGGGAGATCAATGACAACAAAAAAATGTCAAGAAAACAAAGTAAACACTTCAATAGGGATTTTTAATTTAAGCAGCAAAATATTGACAAAAGATGAGGAAAAAGTGTTACAACTAGGTCTAAGTTTCGCCCCTACAGCCAAAATGAATAAATTCAACACACATATACACATTAGTCAATTTGTTCGAAAGTTAACCTTAAAAAGGTTCTTTGCAAAAAACCCAATAGAAAGACAAATAACTTCAAATAAAATAACCACAATAACCACGGAAACAGCAACCCCAGAAATAAAACATACAAATTTTAAATTGAAATCAAAATTTTACCCAACTAATGAAAAAGGGAGAAACCTCAAGCTTTTTGAAAAACTAGTACAAAATGATATTGCAAAATTAAAACATAATAAATATAGACCAATAAATTTGTCCAGAAAAGAAAATACAATAATACAAAGCTTACAAAAAGATAAAGAACTGACAATTAAGGCTGCGGATAAGGGAGGAGGCATAGTTCTTTTAGATACAACAGGAGACACAGATACCTACAAAGAAATTAAAATGGATCCAACAAAAAATTTTCTAAATAAAATAACAAATATACTAAAAGAAGCCCAAAGTAAAAATATAATTCATAAAAAGGAATTTGAGTTTCTCTGTCCCAAATACCCAAAAATACCTGTGTTCTATTACCTGCCAAAACTACATAAAGATCTCATCAATCCACCTGGTAGGCCCATAATATCTGGAATAGGGTCCATAACTGCAAACTTATCACAATACTTCGACAATTTCTTACAAAAATATGTAAAAATTCTACCTTCTTACCTTAAAGACACCACGGACATATTACAACTCCTTAATAATCTAGAATGGAAAGATAATTATCTGATTGGCACGTGTGATGTTTCATCTCTATACACGAGCATTCAACATCATTTAGGCACAAAAGCAGCAGAAATGTACATGACTAGGGACAAAACACTAAACCAAGAACAAAGAGAATTTATACTCAAATGTATTAATTTTATTTTGAACCAAAATTATTTTTCTTTTAATAATAAATTCTATCTACAAATGAGGGGAACCGCTATGGGCACGAGATTTGCGCAGAGCTATGCAAATTTATTTTTGGGAAAATGGGAAGAAGAGTTCATAACCAAACATGAGCTTGGCGCAAATCTCGTGCTCTATAAGAGGTACATTGATGACATCATCTTTGTATGGAAGGGGACATCCATAGAGCTAGATAAATTCATTTCAGACATGAACAAAAATGATATAGGAATTGATTTCACACATATCATTAATAAGGAAAAAATAACATTCCTAGATCTGGATATTGAGGTTGTAGAAAGGGAAATAATTACCAAAACACATTTCAAAAAGGTAGACACCAACAACCTAATACATTTCAACAGCTGTCATTTAAATAAATGGAAGGAAAATATTCCTAAAGGTCAGTACCTCAGAATTAAGCGCAATTGCACAAAAACGTCAGATTATCTAGAACAAATTGAGATACTTGAGAAAAAATTTATTGACAGAGGATATAATATAGAGACAATAAGAAAGGCAAAAGAACAGGTAGATCAAAAAGAGAGAAAAAGTCTACTTACATATAAAAATACAAACTCTGACAGATTGGGTAATAAAGAAGAGAAGGAAAATAAATTCAATGTTGCACTGATAACTGACTATAATTGTGATCACTATACTTTACAAAAAATATTGAAAAAACACTGGCATCTAGTCCAAACAGATCCCCTTATAGGGGAAAGAATGACAGATAACCCAAAAATCATTTTCAAAAAAGCAAAAGATTTCCAAAAAATACTAGCTCCCAGTGAGTTCAGACAGACTAAAACGAATCCTATACTAGAAAAAGATCTACTAGCCAACAAACTAGCCGGTTTCTACCCCTGTTTTGGCTGTAGGTCTTGCAAATTCAGTAGCAAGTGTAAAAATATCAAATCAAATAAAAACGGTCTAATTCATCACATAAAAGAAACCATAAGATGTCAGGATAAGGGTGTTATTTACATTATACAATGTACATGTAATTTACAATATATAGGGGAGACCACCAGGACCCTAAGGGAACGCATACGAGAGCATTTATCATGCATAGACAGAGGAAACCTAGAAACACATCTATACACTCATTTTAATGAAATACACAATAATAATCTGAAAAACTTCACTTTTTGGGGCATAAAAAAGCTCAAACCTGAATGGAGAGGGGGTAATTTTGAAGAAAAACTGCTAAGAACAGAAGCAGAGTTAATTTACAACATGGAAACCCTCTATCCTTCAGGATTGAACTCAGAATTAGATCTGTCCCCGTTTCTTTTGTCATGAACCAAAATTCACTAGTAGAAAATACAATATAAGAAAAACATGGAAAAGAAAGTACACTATAGATCATACATTTTCTGATGATTATCACTGACAATATTATTGTTTTTTATTTTATATTTTATACTTTATATTTCATAGAGAATACAAAAAATAAGATTTTTGAATATTTTAAAATTTATGAATAAGAAGTTATCTATGAAGGGAGAAACAAATAGACAAGAAAATAAAAACATATTATGAAAAGTGGAGAAATATAGATGATAAAGATAAAATAATGCACTACTATATAAATATATATGTAATATCAGAGAATAATATGTTACACATGTTAATAATAAATAATAAAAATACAATAGCTCTGTTTAAAAAAATATGTTAAAATTCATACCAAGAATAGTAAATTAGAAGTCAAATATCTCTCTAATATGGATCGCTAATGTTCCATATATATACAAAAAGTTTAGTATAATAGAAACTAATATATGTTTTTATAATCTTGATATAAATTAAAAGGTGCGGTAATTCCACCATATGATTTGTAAATTTAGATATAGTTGATATTGCCTCCAAAAAGCCGAAAATATTAGATACCTAAAGATTATATAAAATAACAAAGAAAGAAGCAAGAATATTCCACCTTATACAAAGCCGCAAATATGAGATACCTAAAGCTTATACAAAGTAACAAAGAAAGAAGCAAAAAGATTCTACCTTATAGAAATCAGAGAAATCCACCTTTAAAAAACACACCTATCAGAACAGAATACCTATTAACCAATCGAAATGGAAGGAGAGCTTTTTAACTGCCGGGGTAACAACTAACATCATCCGTCTTGATAAAGCCTATTGGCGAAACGCGTATACGTTCTCTACACTTGAAAGAACTGGACATCTACTAAACCTACCCCGCTTTGAAAGGAGCAGAGGGAAAGAAAGTCTAAAACAAACGGCCGTTTGTAATTTAAGTCCGAGTTCTCACATACTCGCTGGAAGCCTGTACCGCAAGTACCTTCGATATCAGCGATACCTGCTTCATATAAGGAGGAAAGGCAGAAAACATACACCGGTAAGAAATACCTTGATCCCATCAGACACAGATGTGTCAGAAGACCCGGTAAGCCCATCCTTATACATATACCAAACTATCATAATTACAGCTAAGCCTACAAGTTATAATAAATACCAAGAGACATTGCTACTATAAGTGAATTACACTAATACAACTTATTGGACTATGAAGATAGACACTGTTACTTTTTGATCAAAAATAGCAACACCGAGAAACAAGCCACAAAGACTGCGGTAACAAATTAATAAGGTGGAATAGGATAAATTGGACATTTGAAAAAGGTGGAATTACTTAGAAAGGTCACTAGAGCGCTCATTATAGAATTGTTTTATCGCACATTGCATATTTTAAATCTAGGGAGACGTCCCATACTATATTTTCGTCATTTTTATTTTTATCTATGTTTTTATGTTTTAAATAAATGTACTTTTGTTAAATTATATAGAAGTCTCCAGATTATCTTATTTAGCTTACAGCGCTCCTGAACTCTTTATTGTTGTGTCATTTTTTAATTTTGTATGGTAATCATAGGGAAGATTACCTGTGAGGGAGCTTTAAGTATATATTAAGTATATATTTATTTATAACATGAGCACAGAAAGGCAGATTGTGATAAAACTACAGCTGGTACAGAAACACATGAGCACAGAAAGGCAGATTGTAATAAAACTACAGCCGGTACAGAAACACATGAGCACAGAAAGGCAGATTGTGATAAAACTACAGCCGGTAAAGGAACACATAAGCACAGAAAGGCAGATTGTGATAAAACTACAGCCGGTAAAGGAACACATGAGTACAGAAAGGCAGATTGTGATAAAACTACAGCTGGTACAGGAACACATGAGCACAGAAAGGCAGATTGTGATAAAACTACAGCTGGTACAGGAACACATGAGCACAGAAAGGCAGATTGTGATAAAACTATAGCTGGTACAGGAACACATGAGCACAGAAAGGCAGATTGTAATAAAACTACAGCCGGTACAGGAACACATGAGCACAGAAAGGCAGATTGTGATAAAACTACAGCCGGTAAAGGAACACATGAGTACAGAAAGTCTGATTGTGATAAAACTACAGTTGGTACAGGAACACATGAGCACAGAAAGGCAGATTGTGATAAAACTACAGCTGGTACAGGAACACATGAGCACAGAAAGGCAGATTGTGATAAAACTACAGCTGGTACAGAAACACATGAGCACAGAAAGGCAGATTGTGATAAAACTACAGCTGCTACAGGAACACAGGAGCACAGAAAGGCTGATTGTGATAACAATACAGCTGGTATAGGAACACATGAGCACAGAACGGCAGATTGTGATCAAACTACAGCTGGTACAGGAACACATGAGCACGGAAAGGCAGAATGTGATAAAACTACAGCTGCTACAGGAACACATGAGCACAGAAAGGCAGATTGTGATAAAACTACAGCTGGTACAGGAACACATGAGCACGGAATGGCAGAATGTGATAAAACTACAGCTGGTATAGGAACACATGAGCATAGAACGGCAGATTGTGATAAAACTACAGCTGGTACAGGAACACATGAGCACGGAAAGGCAGAATATGATAAAACTACAGCTGCTACAGGAACACATGAGC
This sequence comes from Bombina bombina, assembly GCF_027579735.1. Lineage (NCBI taxonomy): Eukaryota > Metazoa > Chordata > Amphibia > Anura > Bombinatoridae > Bombina > Bombina bombina. The sequence goes on along the minus strand of NC_069500.1, from coordinate 1,371,857,524 downwards.
ACAGAAAGGCAGATTGTGATAAAACTACAGCTGGTACAGAAACACATGAGCACAGAAAGGCAGATTGTGATAAAACTACAGCTGGTACAGGAACACATGAGCACGGAATGGCAGAATGTGATAAAACTACAGCTGGTATAGGAACACATGAGCATAGAACGGCAGATTGTGATAAAACTACAGCTGGTACAGGAACACATGAGCACGGAAAGGCAGAATATGATAAAACTACAGCTGCTACAGGAACACATGAGCACAGAAAGGCAGAATGTGATAAAGCTACAGCTGGTACAGGAACACATGAGCACGGAAAGGCAGAATGTGATAAAACTACAGCTGGCACAGGAACACATGAGCATAGAACGGCAGATTGTGATAAAACTACAGCTGGTACAGGAACACATGAGCACGGAAAGGCAGAATGTGATAAAACTACAGCTGCTACAGGAACACATAAGCACAGAAAGGCAGAATGTGATAAAACTACAGCTGGTACAGGAACACATGAGCATAGAACGGCAGATTGTGATAAAACTACAGCTGGTACAGGAACACATGAGCACGGAAAGGCAGAATGTGATAAAACTACAGCTGCTACAGGAACACATAAGCACAGAAAGGCAGAATGTGATAAAACAACAGCTGGTACAGGAACACATGAGCATAGAAAGGCAGATTATGAAAAAACTACAGCTGGTACAGAAACACATGAGCACAGAAAGGCAGATTGTGATAAAACTACAGCTGGTACAGAAACACATGAGCACAAAAAGGAAGATTGTGCTAAACCTACAGCTGGTACAGGAACACAAGAGCACAGAAAGGCAGATAGTGATAAAACTGCAGCTGGCACAGGAACACATGAGCACAGAAAGGCAGTTTGTGATAAAACTACATCTGGTACAGGAACACATGAGCACAGAAAGGCAGATTGTGATAAAACTACAGCAGTTACAGGAACACATGAGCATAGAAAGGGAGATTGTGATAAAACTACAGCTGGTACAGGAACACACAAGCATAGAAAGGCAGAATGTGATAAAACTACAGCTGGTACAGGAGCACACAAGCACAGAAAGGCAGATTGTGATAAAACTACAGTTGGTAGAGGAACACATGAGCACAGAAAGGCAGATTGTGATAAAATTACAGCTGGCACAGGAACACATGAGCACAGAAAGGCAGATTGTGATAAAACTACAGCTGGTACAGGAACACACGAGCACAGAAAGGCAGATTGTGATAAAACTACAGCTGCTACAGGAACACAGGAGCACAGAAAGGCTGATTGTGATAAAACTACAGCTGGTACAGGAACACATGAGCATAGAAAGGCAGATTGTGATAACACTACAGCTGGTACAGGAACACATGAGCACATAAAGGCAGATTTTGATAAAACTACAGCTGCTACAGGAACACATGAGCATAGAACGGCAGATTGTGATAAAACTACAGCTGGTACAGGAACACATGAGCACGGAAAGGCAGAATGTGATAAAACTACAGCTGCTACAGAAACACATGAGCACAGAAAGCCAGATTGTGATAAAACTACAGCTGGTTCAGGAACACATAAGCACAGAAAGGCAGATTGTGATACAACTATAGCTGGTACAGGAACACATGAGCATAGAAAGGCAGATTGTGATAAAACTGCAGCTGGTTCAGAAATACATGAGCATAGAAAGGCAGAATGTGATAAAACTACAGCTAGTACAGGAAGACATGAGCATAGAAAGGCAGATTGTGATAAAACTACAGCTGGTACAGAAACACATGAGCACAGAAAGGCAGATTGTGATAAAACTACAGCTGGTACAGAAACACATGAGCACAGAAAGGAAGATTGTTATAAACCTACAGCTGGTACAGGAACACACGAGCACAGAAAGGCAGATAGTGATGAAACTACATCTGGTACAAGAACACATGAGCATAGAACGGCTGATTGTGATAAAACTACAGCAGTTACAAGAACATATGAGCACAGTAAGGCAGATTGTGATAAAACTACATCTGGTACAAGAACACATGAGCATAGAAAGGCAGATTGTAATAAAGCTACAGCTGGTACAAGAACATATGAGCACAGTAAGGCAGATTGTGATAAAACTACAGCAGTTACAAGAACACATGAGCATAGAAAGGCAGATTGTGATAAAACTACAGCTGGTACAGGAACACACAAGCATAGAAAGGCAGAATGTGATAAAACTACAGCTGGTACAGGAACACACAAGCACAGAACGGCAGATTGTGATAAAACTACAGCTGGTACAGGAACACATGAGCACAGAAAGGCATCTTGTGATAAAACTACAGTTGGTAGAGGAACACATGAGCAGAGAAAGGCAGATTGTGATAAAACTACAGCTGGTATAGGAACACATGAGCACAGAAAGGCAGATTGTGATAAAACTACAGCTGGTACAGGAACACACGAGCACAGAAAGGCAGATTGTGATAAAACTACAGCTGGTACGGGAACACAAGAGCACAGAAAGGCAGATTGTGATAAAACTACAGCTGGTACAGGAACACATGGGCATAGAAAGGCAGATTGTGATAAAACTACAGCTGGTACAGGAACACATGGGCATAGAAAGGCAGATTGTGATAAAACTACAGCTGGTACAGAGTAAAAAGAAATGCCAAGATACAGCGCTACACTACCCTCAGATGAGGGTTGGGTTGCTAAAGATGGTGTCCACGACTAGGAATGTGTATACATCAAGGTTAATATATAATATTGTGTTACACAAAGAATATATATAAAACCATGTGAAAAAGTACTTAAAAGGTAAAAGATTAAAAACAAAATATATATATATATATATATATATATATATAGGATGTGATATTAAAATGTATTAAACAAACATTTTATTAACATAAACTGACAGTTAAAAATACAGTTAAAAATAGATTCAACAATCTAATGGATTGCCCCATACAATGTCCAAGAAGTTATGTCCTATGTAACATACAAGTGTTTAAGTCCCATACCAAAATGTCCTAAGCAAATGTTCAAGGTTAATATCCAAAAAAAATAAAAAAAATAAAAAAGAAAAATGATAATATGTCCAAAGTTGGTGTAAAAATCAAAAAGGTGAAAAAATGTAAAAAATATAAAAAATATATTAAATATTTTTTGAAAAGATGAAAAAATGAATAAAAATATATTAAAAATATATGAGTTGTGATCAGCAACCCATATGGAAGGAATATAATATATGTGATAGTGAATAATTCTCGTGAGGTGTACACCTAAAAAGTGTGTATATAAAAGGGTGTGGTAAAAAATGTGTCATAAAAAATGTGTCATAAAAAAGGATTCAAAATCCTGGTGAAATAAATAAAGTCCAAATTGCTCCAAAAAAATGTGTATATAATTCCAAGTATTCCAAAAGTGAGTGTAGAAAGTGCTGGGTTGATGTTCCTCTTCTTAAAAGGTTATCAAATGTAATGGGATATCCTCCTGTACCTAAAAAAGTGTACAGAAAATAGACATAGTGCAATAAAATCACTTTAGAATGACAACAACAGTATTCTACTCACCAGATATATTCTGAGCTGCAATACCAGTGTATAGCCAACGCGTTTCGGTCCTCAGGGACCTTTCTCAAGACAGATTTTCTGTACACTTTTTTAGGTACAGGAGGATATCCCATTACATTTGATAACCTTTTAAGAAGAGGAACATCAACCCAGCACTTTCTACACTCACATTTGGAATACTTGGAATTATATACACATTTTTTTGGAGCAATTTGGACTTTATTTATTTCACCAGGATTTTGAATCCTTTTTTATGACACATTTTTTATGTCACATTTTTTACCACACCCTTTTATATACACACTTTTTAGGTGTACACCTCACGAGAATTATTCACTATCACATATATTATATTCCTTCCATATGGGTTGCTGATCACAACTCATATATTTTTTATATATTTTTATTCATTTTTTCATCTTTTCAAAAAATATTTAATATATTTTTTATATTTTTTACATTTTTTCACCAACTTTGGACATATTATCATTTTTATTATTATTATTTTTATTTTTATTTTTGGATATTAACCTTGAACATTTGCTTTGGACATTTTGGTATGGGACTTAAACACTTGTATGTTACATAGGACATAACTTCTTGGACATTGTATGGGGCAATCCATTAGATTGTTGAATCTATTTTTAACTGTATTTTTAACTGTCAGTTTATGTTAATAAAATGTTTGTTTAATACATTTTAATATCACATCCTATATATATATATATATATATATATATTTTGTTTTTAATCTTTTACCTTTTAAGTACTTTTTCACATGGTTTTATATATATTCTTTGTGTAACGCAATATTATATATTAACCTTGATGTATACACATTCCTAGTCGTGGACACCATCTTTAGCAACCCAACCCTCATCTGAGGGTAGTGTAGCGCTGTATCTTGGCATTTCTTTTTACTCTTAACTTTTGGAGTCTGGTTGGGAGACTCCGCCTATATCAGATATAGCTTGTATGGTATTATTGTGGCGCTGATAGATATACATTAATTTGAACTACAGCTGGTACAGAAACACATGAGCACAGAAAGGCAGATTGTGATAAAACTACCGCTGGTACAGGAACACATGAGCACAGAAAGGCAGATTGAGATAAACCTACAGCTGGTACAGAAACACATGAGCACAGAAAGGCAGATTGTGATAAAACTACAGCTGGTACAGGAACACATGAGCACAGAAAGGCAGATTGTGATAAAACTACAGCTGGTACAGGAACACATGAGCACAGAAAGGCAGATTGAGATAAACCTACAGCTTATGCAGGAACAGATGAGCACAGAATGGCAGATTGTGATAAAACTGCAGCTGGTACAGAAATACATGAGCACAGAAAGGCAAATTGTTCTAAAACTACAGCCGGTACAGGAACACATAAGCACAGAAAGGCAGATTATAAAAAAACTACAGCTGGTACAGGAACACATGAGCACAGAAAGGCAGATTGTGATAAAACTACAGCTTTTACAGGAACACATGAGCACAGAAAGGCAGATTGTGATAAAACTACAGCGGTTACAGTAACACATGAGCATAGAAAGGCAGATTGTGATAAAACTACAGCTGGTTCAGGAACACATGAGCGTAGAAAGGCAGATTGTGATAAAACTACAGCTGGTACAGGAACACGTGAGCACAGAAAGGCAGATTGTAATAAAGCTACAGCTGCTACAGGAACACATGAGCACAGAAAGGATGATTGTGATCAAACTACAGCTGGCACAGGAACATATGAGCACATAAAGGCAGATTGTGATACAACTACAGCTTTTAGAGGAACACATGAGCATAGAAAGGCATCATGTGATAAAACTACAGCTGGTACAGGAACACATGAGCACAGAAAGGCAGATTATGATAAAACTACAGCTGTACAGGAAAACATGAGCAAAGAAAGGCAGATTGTGATAAAACTACAGCTGGTACAGGAACACATGAGCAAAGAAAGGCAGATTGTGATAAAACTACAGCTGGTACAGGAACACATGAGCACAGAAAGGCAAATTGTGATAAAACTACAGCTGGTACAGAAACACATGAGCAAAGAAAGGCAAATTGTTATAAAACTACAGCTGGTATAGAAACACATGTGCATGGAAAGGCAGATTGTGATTCAACTACAGCTGGTACAGGAACACATGAGCACAGAAAGGCAGATTGTGATAAAGCGCCAGCTGCTACAGGAACACATGAGCACAGAAAGGCAGATTGTGATGAAACTACAGCTGCTACAGGAACACATGAGCACAGAAAGGCAGATTGTGATGAAACTACAGCTGCTACAGGAACACATTAGCACATAAAGGCAGATTGTGATAAAACTACAGCTGGTACAGACACACATCAGCATAGAAAGGCAGATTGTGATAAAGCTACAGCTGGTACAAAAACACATGAGCACAAAGGCAGATTGTGATAAAACTACAGCTGGTACAGGAACACATAAGCACAGAAAGGCAGATTGTGATAAAACTGCAGCTGCTACAGGAACACACGAGCACAGAAAGGCAGATTGTGATAAAACTGCAGCTGCTACTGGAACACACAAGCACAGAAAGTCAGATTGTGATAAAACTACAGCTGGTACAGGAACACATGAGCATAGAAAGGATGATTGTGATAAAACTACAGCTGGTACAGGACCACATGAGCACAGAAAGGCAGATTGTGATAAAACTACAGCTGGTATAGAAACACATGTGCATGGAAAGGCAGATTGTGATTCAACTACAGCTGGTACAGGAACACATGAGCACAGAAAGGCAGATTGTGATAAAACTACAGCTGGTTCAGGAACACATGAGCATAGAAAGGCGGATTGTGATAAAACTACAGCTGGTACAGGAACACATGAGCATAGAAAGGCGGATTGTGATAAAACTACAGCTGCTACAGGAACACATGAGCACAGAAAGGCAGATTGTGATAAAACTACAGCTGGTACAAAAACACATGAGTACAAAGGCAGATCGTGATAACACTACAGCTGCTACAGGAACACATAAGCACAGAAAGGCAGATTGTGTTAAAACTACAGCTGGTACAGGAACACATAAGCACAGAAAGGCAGATTGTGATAAATCTACAGCTGGTACAGGAACACATGAGCACAAAGGCAGATTGGGATAAAACTACAGCTGGTACAGGAACACATGAGCACAAAGGCAGATTGGGATAAAACTACAGCTGGTACAGAAACACATGAGCACAGAAAGGCAGAGTGTGAAAAAACTACAGCTTCTACAGGAACACATGAGCACAGAAAGGATGATTGTGATCAAACTACAGCTGGTACAGGAACATATGAGCACATAAAGGCAGATTGTGATACAACTACAGCTTTTAGAGGAACACATGAGCATAGAAAGGCATCATGTGATAAAACTACAGCTGCTACAGAAACACATGAGCATAGAAAGGCAGATTGTGATAAAACTACAGCTGGTACAGAAACACATGAGCATAGAAAGGCAGATTGTGATAAAACTGCAGCTGCTACCGGAACACACGAGCACAGAAAGGCAGATTGTGATAAAACTACAGCTGGTACAGGAACACATGAGCACAGAAAGGCAGATTGTGATAAAACTACAGCTGGTACAGAAACACATGAGCATAGAAAGGCAGATTGTGATAAAACTGCAGCTGCTACCGGAACACACGAGCACAGAAAGGCAGATTGTGATAAAACTACAGCTGGTACAGGAACACATGAGCACAGAAAGGCAGATTGTGATAAAACTGCAGCTGCTACCGGAACACACGAGCACAGAAAGGCAGATTGTGATAAAACTACAGCTGGTACAGGAACACATGAGCACAGAAAGGCAGATTGTGATAAAACTGCAGCTGCTACAGGAACACACAAGCACAGAAAGGCAGATTGTGATAAAACTACAGCTGGTACAGGAACACATAAGCACAGAAAGGCAGATTGTGATAAAACTACAGTTGGTACAGGAACACATAAGCACAGAAAGGCAGATTGTGATAAAACTGCAGCTGCTACAGGAACACTCGAGCACAGAAAGGCAGATTGTGATAAAACTACAGCTGGTACAGGAACACATGCGTACAGAAAGGCAGATTGTGATAAAACTGCAGCTGCTACAGGAACACACAAGCACAGAAAGGCAGATTGTTATAAAGCTACAGCTGGTACAAAAACACATGAGCACAAAGGCAGATTGTGATAAAACTACAGTTGGTACAGGAACACATAAGCACAGAAAGGCAGATTGTGATAAAACTACAGTTGGTACAGGAACACATAAGCACAGAAAGGCAGATTGTGATAAAACTACAGCTGGTACAGGAACACATGAGCATAGAAAGGCAGATTGTGATAAAACTACAGTTGGTACAGGAACACATGAGCACAGAAAGGCAGATTGTGATAAAACTACAGCTGGTACAGGAACACATGAGCACAGAAAGGCAGATTGTGATAAAACTACAGCTGGTACAGGAACACATGAGCATAGAAAGGCAGATTGTTAAAAACCACAGCTGCTACAGGAACACATGAGCACAGAAAGGATGATTGTGATAAAACTACAGCTGGTACAGGACCACATTAGCACATAAAGGCAGATTGTGATAAAACTACAGCCGGTACAGGAACACATGAGCATAGAAAGGATGATTGTGATAAAACTACAGCTGGTACAGGAACACATAAACACAGAAAGGCAGATTGTGATAAAACTGCAGCTGCTACAGGAACACACGAGCACAGAAAGGCAGATTGTGATAAAACTACAGCTGGTACAGGAACACATGAGCACAGAAAGGCAGATTGTGATAAAACTGCAGCTGCTACAGGAACACACAAGCACAGAAAGGCAGATTGTGATAAAACTACGGCTGGTACAAAAACACATGAGTACAAAGGCAGATTGTGATAACACTACAGCTGGTACAGGAACACATAAGCACAGAAAGGCAGATTGTGATAAATCTACAGCTGTTACAGGAACACATGAGCACAGAAAGGCAGATTGTGATAAAACTACAGCTGGTACAGGAACACATGAGCACAGAAAGGTAGATTGTGATAAAACTACAGCTTGTGCAGGAACAGATGAACACAGAAAGGCATATTGTGTTAAAACTACAGCCGGTATAGAAACACATGTGCATGGAAAGGCACATTGTGATAAAACTACAGCTGCTACAGGAACACATGAGCACAGAAAGGCAGATTGTGATAAAGTTACAGCTGCTACAGGAACACATGATCATAGAAAGGCAGATTGTGATAAAGCTACAGCTGCTACAGGAACACATGAGCACAGAGAGGCAGATTGTGATAAAACTACAGCTGGTACAGAAACACATGAGCATAGAAAGGCAGATTGTGATAAAACTACAGCTGGTACAGAAACACATGAGCACAAAGGCAGATTGTGTTAAAACTACAGCTGCTACAGGAACACATGAGCACAAAGGCAGATTGTGATAAAACTACAGCTGGTACAGGAACACATGAGCAAAAATGCAGATTGTGATAAAACTACAGCTGCTACAGGAACACATGAGCACAAAGGCAGATTGTGATAAAACTACAGCTGATACAGGAACACATGAGCAAAAATGCAGATTGTGATAAAACTACAGCTGCTACAGGAACACATGAGCACAAAGGCAGATTGTGATAAAACTACAGCTGGTACACGAACACATGAGCATAGAAAGGCGGAGTGTGATAAAACTACAGCTGCTACAGGAACACATGAGCACAAAGGCAGATTGTGATAAAACTACAGCTGCTACAGGAACACACAAGCACAGAAAGGCAGATTGTTATAAAGCTACAGCTGGTACAAAAACACATGAGCACAAAGGCAGATTGTGATAAAACTACAGTTGGTAAAGGAACACATAAGCACAGAAAGGCAGATTGTGATAAAACTACAGCTGCTACAGGAACACATGAGCACAAAGGCAGATTGTGATAAAACTACAGCTGCTACAGGAACACATGAGCACAAAGGCAGATTGTGATAAAACTACAGCTGCTACAGGAACACATGAGCACAAAGGCAGATTATGATAAAACTACAGTTGGTACAAGAACACATGAGCACAAAGGCAGATTGTGATAAAACTACTGCTGCTACAGGAACACATGAGCACAAAGGCAGATTGTGATAAAACTACAGCTAGTACACGAACACATGAGCATAGAAAGGCAGATTGTGATAAAACTACAGCTGCTACAGGAACACATGAGCATAGAAAGGCAGATTGTGATAAAACTACAGCTGCTACAGGAACACATGAGCACAAAGGCAGATTGTGATAAAACTACAGCTGGTACAGGAACACATGAGCATAGAAAGGCTGATTGTGATAAAACTACAGTTGGTACAGGAACACATGAGCATAGAAAGGCAGATTGTGATAAAACTACAGCTGCTACAAGAACACATGAGCACAAAGGCAGATTGTGATAAAACTACAGCTGATACAGGAACACATGAGCAAAAATGCAGATTGTGATAAAACTACAGCTGCTACAGGAACACATGGGCACAAAGGCAGATTGTGATAAAACTACAGCTGGTACACGAACACATGAGCATAGAAAGGCGGATTGTGATAAAACTACAGCTGCTACAGGAACACATGAGCACAAAGGCAGATTGTGATAAAACTACAGCTGCTACAGGAACACATGAGCACCAAGGCAGATTGTGATAAAACTACAGCTGGTACACGAACACATGAGCATAGAAAGGCAGATTGTGATAAAACTACAGCTGCTACAGGAACACATGAGCACAAAGGCAGATTGTGATAAAACTACAGCTGCTACAGGAACACATGAGCACAAAGGCAGATTGTGATAAAACTACAGCTGCTACAGGAACACATGAGCACAAAGGCAGATTGTGATAAAACTACAGCTGCTACAGGAACACATGAGCACAAAGGCAGATTGTGATAAAACTACAGTTGGTACAAGAACACATGAGCACAAAGGCAGATTGTGATAAAACTACTGCTGCTACAGGAACACATGAGCACAAAGGCAGATTGTGATAAAACTACAGCTAGTACACGAACACATGAGCATAGAAAGGCAGATTGTGATAAAACTACAGCTGCTACAGGAACACATGAGCATAGAAAGGCAGATTGTGATAAAACTACAGCTGCTACAGGAACACATGAGCACAAAGGCAGATTGTGATAAAACTACAGCTGGTACAGGAACACATGAGCATAGAAAGGCTGATTGTGATAAAACTACAGTTGGTACAGGAACACATGAGCATAGAAAGGCAGATTGTGATAAAACTACAGCTGCTACAAGAACACATGAGCACAAAGGCAGATTGTGATAAAACTACAGCTGGTACACGAACACATGAGCATAGAAAGGCAGATTGTGATAAAACTACAGCTGCTACAGGAACACACAAGCACAAAGGCAGATTGTGATAAAACTACAGCTGCTACAGGAACACATGAGCACAAAGACAGATTGTGATAAAACTACAGCTGCTACAGGAACAAATGAGCACAAAGGCAGATTGTGATAAAACTACAGCTGGTACAGGAACACATGAGCATAGAAAGGCTGATTGTGATAAAACTATAGTTGGTACAAGAACACATGAGCACAGAAGCACAAAACACTTTACCATTTTTTATACATCAAAATAGTTTAAAATATATGTTGAAATTTCCAGGAAGAAATGAAAAAAAAAATATTTCTTCATTGTTGTTTTGCTTTCCTTTTTTTGTTCCATGGTTTAAAATAAGTGTAAAAGCTAAAATCTTATTAAAAAGTTACACGTTACAATGACCAGTGACATTTAATTGCATGAATTTTGTTACTTTGTATAAAGTTATGGTTTTTGGTCATGTGATCTCCCTTCACAGGGCAAGATTACAAGTCGCGTGGCAAATCAGTTGTGAAAACTCAGCGCGTGTTCTTAATTTTTCCGCATTTGGGGTTGCGCAGCTATTGCAAATTGAGAAATAACTTAATTTGCTCGCCCGTATAGCTGCATAATGCAAACTAGGAAATTGCTTGCGTGTTCACTTATTCCCCTTAGAAGTCAATGGAGAAAACAAATAGAAAGAAACCCCCCCACAACTCCTTTTGTGCAAAGCCCATGACGTATTATCCTCAAAAGTGGAAATAAAAATGTATAAAAAATATTTTTATAACTGAATATGTTCTATTTAATTCTAAATAAATATTTCTCTATATGTGTGATGATTTTTGGACAGATGTATCCTTTTATAGTAAGATAAGTATATGAATATATATATATATGTATAGATATTTGGAGATCTATACGCAAATATCTCTTTCAAAATGCATCTGAGATATTGTTTAATGTGCATAAGATTGTAATGTTAATTTTTTTCATTATTGCCATAGTTAAACATATCTCTATACATATAAATCCATGTTTCTATATGTATGTCAATGTAAAATCCCTCTGCTTTCTTCTTTTTTTTTTTTTTACCCGAGATCTCGTATATTTGAGCCTTTATAACTTTTGTGTGCAAACATTTTATTTATTTTTTTATTACACAGTGTTAATATGAGTGTAACTGTATGTATTTTTGAAGTGTTTCGTGAAACTTTTTATTGCGCAAAGCTCCTCGAGCGCGGAAAGGATTGTTGCGTAAAATGCAAATGCGCGCACTCAATCGACGTTTTTCAAGACTTGTAATACCTGTGCAATGGAAATTGATTGGGAAAGACCACACTGCACACGGAAAAGTCATAACGCTCTACGTGTAATCTTGCCCACAGTGATGTACAGACGATCTCTTGATGTTACATCATTGATAGAAAACGAGTTTTTTTTTTAACCTTACCCCACCACCAAGAATTTATGTGGACATCCAGTGCATCTTTCCATTTAAAGTGAATGTAAAGTCAAGCTATTTGCTCTTCATCAAACTCTGTAATCGCCAAAATAAAGGTAAGTTTAATTCATCATAATTTTAATATCTCTTTTGAGAAGTAAATATATATATTTTTACTTGCTATTCTTATCGCCGATTCCTCCGCCTGCTGTTTTGGTCCCACATTTAGTTTATGATTGACACTTCGATTTAGTAATCTTTTTTTCACCCCCGGGGCGTCAGGCCGTTTGTTTACTACGTCACACGCTTTAACTGCGCATGCATGAACTACTCGATGACGTTGCATTCTCAATGCTCGTCCGCGATTTGTGCATGCGCAATACTAATATGTATTAATTTATTATACGATCAGAGAGAATAGCAGGTAAGAATCGCTGCTCTGATTGCGCTTTTAATAACACAGAAAAAACTGCCTTTAAAGTAACAGGATAAGCTCAGACAATCAGAAACCTAATGCGCGTATTATCATCAAAATTTTAAACACATGCACAAATGTCAGCCCGGATTGTGAACGAGCAGTGGGCGGTAAAGATTGAAATGATGCGGTGTAAATACAGGAAGAAGACGGTTGGGAGGAGTTCCATGCTTATAACGGAGACAAGTTTGAAATGAAAAAAAAAGATAAACATTATTTTTATTAGAAAAATATTATAGCGGTTTTAATATATATAAGATTGTGAACAAGTAGGTTAAATTTAATGACCAAAAATTTACATTCACTTTAAGTCTTACAATTTTAATAAATTATTTTGCTAATAAATAAATAAATATAATATAATATAATATAAATTAAACAAGTAACAAATGAAATAAACTAATAGATTCTAATATATTATCTAGATTGCTTTTCCAAAGGTAGTAAATTATAGGAATCAATCTATCCATCTATCTATCATCTATCTATCATTTATCTATCATCTATCTTTTTATCTTTCTAGCATCTATCTAGCATCTATCTATCTATCTATCTATCTATCTATCTATCTATCTATCTATCTATCTATCTATCTATCTATCTATCTCTTAAAGTATAAACATTTCAGTAAAATATGGCATTAATCTGGTAGACTAAGAAGAATTCTAACAGTTTACATGTATACAGAATATAATATTGGTTTTTTTTGAAGGCATAAACAAAAGAGATCTTTATTTCTAGTTGGTGTGTATGGAAAAGTTAGAGTGGACGAACCCTTGAGGAATACATTTGAAATGTTGACAGTATTTTACCTAGAGGCGATAAAAGTTGTTAATGTCACTCAAATACTTATTGTAGCTAAACTTTGAATATCAAAGTGCATCATAGTAACCTTGAAAAAAAATCAGTACATACTAAAGCTGTAGGACACATCTAATCCATTAACACTTTGTTGTGTTGAGGATGCCCAATTTATTCAGTTCTGAATTGCCTCTAATGTGAGAAGGCTTTTCTCTTGAGAGCAAAGTGCCATTTTTCTTGCCCTTTTTAATGTTTGAATTATCATTCACCCTGGGTTTAAAAAATACACACAGGTTTCTCCTTTGCAAGCACTATGCACACATAAAGGCTGTGAGAGCATTGTTAGTACAAACATCATAGTTTATTAATGTGAGCTTTACAAAAAGCATTAGATGTTTTATGTTTGAAAGGTAAGATCTCTTTCTAAAAAAAAAAAAAATACATTTTGAAGTTAAAAGCGAATAATTTTTCCGGGCCTCTGAATGAGAGTCCATAATAGTTGTTTTCTATATTTTGTTGGACAATATAATTTTTTTTATGGGATTACAAAATAAATATCCTACTGTTTTTTGTAAAGAAAAACTGACATTTGTAATGATAGCTTCCCAATGTGTATGGTTACTGGAAACTGCATGAATATTTTTGTTCTTCAATAAGTTGAACGACGGTTACTGTACTCAGAAGTCCAAGAAATTCACAATTCTCTAAATACTATGCAGTTTTGAGGTTTAGCTTTGTAGCGAAGAGCAGTGAGTGACATCAAAGTTACTTGACAATAGAATGCAAGCAAAGGAATTACATAGAAAAAGTCAAGTTTCATTACTTGGAGCATATTTAAAATAAATAAATAAAATAAAGCTTTGCAGTTTACTCCTATTGTCACATTTACTTTGTTCTCTCTATAACCATTGTTAAAACGTAGCTTCTTTCCATGAGCTCTGATGAAGTGTTGGTGAGGCTAGAAACACGACAGCTGTCATTTTTGAGTGCTGTTCCTTGTATACTTTTAATTTAAAGTAATTAAAGATGACCTTTTAAGTTTATTCACTTCTCTCATGGGTCTGGTTCCTGTAATGTCCGTCCTTTTGATGAGAGAATTGTATATATAATATTGTTGCTTGCTTATAGTGTTTGTAGCATGTACACACTCCTAACTAGGGATGGGCGAATGTTTCTAAAAATTTGAAATTTAAAATGAATTTTGATACATTCGTTCGTTCGAATCGAATTTCAAATTTTTATATAACATTCTAACATTCTATTTTCGAATATTTGTTTTCGAATTTTTCAATAAAATTTTGAAAATATTCGTTCGAATAATAGAATGTTTAGCTATGTATTCATTCAATTTCGAAATGTAATAGTCGAATTCAAATGTGACATTCGAATTCAAATGTGACATTCAAATTTGAAATAGTATTTCTAGTCTACAACTGTATTTAATAAATGTAATATTCGAATTTGAATGCTACATTCGAATTCGAATGTCACATTCGAATTCGAATGTCACATTCGAATTTGAAATAGTATTTCTAGTCTAATATTGTGTTTTAAATGTGATATTCGATTTGAATGTGATGTTCTATACAAATGTGACATTCAAATTCGAAATAGTATTTCTAGTCTAATACTGTGTTTTATAAATGTAATATTCAAATTTGAATGTGACATTCGATTCGAATGTGATATTTGATTCAAATGTGACATTCCAAATAGTGTTTCTAGTCTACAATTGTGTTTTATAAATGTAATATTCAAATTCGAATGTGATATTCGAATGTCACATTCGAATTCGAATGTGACATTCAAAAACTGTAAATAACATTCGAAAATCTAATTTTTAAGAATATTCGTTCTTATCAACATTCTATTATGTAAATTGAATTTCTACAATAACATTCGTTCTAACATTCAAATTCGGATATAAACACATTCGCCCATTCCTACTCCTAACCTTACCTCAGTAAAAAGCTATATATATTTATCAAAGTTACATGCAATGGCTGCACTCCAAAGTATCTCAACATAGCATGACAAATAATAACGTAAATGAATGCCTGAGACTCTATAACCTCCAGTGAGGAAATAATGTAACACACAAAATATAAATAGGTTCCCACACTCAAGATTTATCATCAATCAATAAATTTTATTAAATCCAAAAAATTGATAAAAAAAATAATAATACAAAAAATGAAGTTATAGGGGCTGCTTTATCATGTGTCTAGCGGACTTGATCCGCTGTATCGTTCACGTCCTCCAGACATCGATAAATGCTGACAGCATATGCTGTCGGCATTTATCATTGCACAAGCAGTTCTGGTAAACTGCTTGTGTAATGCAGCCCCCTGCAAATTTGCAGCCATTTGGCCGCTAGCAGAGGGTTTCAATCAACCCGATCATATGCGATAAGTCGGATTGCTGTCCGTCAACTCAGAGGTAGGGGAAGAGTTAAGGAGCAGTGTATTTGGCCCCATTTGGCCATGATAAATCGGCCCCATAGTATCTCCTTCTTAAAAACAAAAACAGACTGGACAACCCCAGTCTAGTTAAAACCCAGCACCAGTATAAATTGTGCAAATGTAAGCCAACAAGAGCTTATGCAACATGACAGTACTCAATATTTAAATGCAACAACAGTATTACACGAATGTTCGGTATACACATATTGCAAACTAACTTACAATAATGAGGTGGTAAACTGTGACATGTAATGATCAGAGTCATTATTCCAAGAAGTATAATATAATTATAATGTTATTTGTTGAAAAACTCCTTTATAAATTAACAACATTGTTGCAGCCAAAACACAGTTCATTAGCAAGATTGTAGATACCACAATGAAATTTCTGTGAAATCATGTCCCATAATCCGACTCTTAAAAGATTTTATTTTTATATATATATATATATATATATATATATATATATATATATATATATATATATATATATATATATATATATATATATATATAATGTATATATATATATATATATATATTTATATATATATATATATATTTATATCATCTCGCAGAAGAACAAAGGTAGCGTCAGCACTGTTTTGTGAAAAAGTAAAATTCTTTATTGAAGTGACATGAGGATAAAAAAGCAGCGACGTTTCGGGTCAACCTGACACTTAATCATGCTATGGAGTACTGTTATCAACCACCTTATATACCACCTGTATGCAAATTAATTTAATTTAATTCAATTAAACTCTTTCAGTTATCATATCTAAATTTGATATAGATACACCCTCTACAGGTCAAACTTACTTTTTTAAAGAAAACTTTTTTTGCTTCTTTTTATTTGTATCCTTTTATACTATGTGGTGGGTTTCAGTGAGATTATTACAATCAAAAATATTTTATACAGTATAAAACTAAAACCAAAATATCATTTATAAAAACAAGTGAAGATCGTAATCTTTATTCAAACCTAACAGATATAAGGTCTTAAGGTGTTGTATCCACCAATACTCCCTCTTTTTCAGTACCAACTCTCTATTACCGCCTCTTCTTTGTTTGGGGACATGATCTATAACCTGAAATCTTAATTGGGTCACTGTATGGCCTGCTGTTATAAAATGGGATGAAACTGGAAGGGTCATGTCATTACATCTAATAGATGCTTTGTGGGCACTAATCCTGTCCTTAATGGGGCGTATCGTTTCTCCAACATAGCCCCGCCCACAAGGACATTTCAAAATATAGACTACATGATCAGTGTCACAGGTGTAAAAACCATTGATCTGATGTTTTTTCCTATCATTAATTTGTGCAATATACTTGCCTTTGATCATGGAATTGCACTGTGCATACCCTAAGCAGGGGTATGATCCTTTATTAGGGGTAGTCAAATAATTTACTTTGTGACACTTACTAGTGCATACATCTGCCTTAACCAAAAAATGCCTTAAAAGGTGAGGTGTAAATACAACAGAGAAGGCAGAAAGAGAGAAAGCAGCACAGAGCATCCAGCCTGTGATAGTCCCACACAAAGCGGGACAGTTGTGAGTTCTCTACTAAGCTTCTGGAGGGACAGTTGTGAGTTCTCTACTAAGCTTCTGGAGGGACAGTTGTGAGTTCTCTACTAAGCTTCTGGAGGGACAGTTGTGAGTTCTCTACTAAGCTTCTGGAGGGAGAGTTGTGAGTTCTCTACTAAGCTTCTGGAGGGACAGTTGTGAGTTCTCTACTAAGCTTCTGGAGGGACAGTTGTGAGTTCTCTACTAAGCTTCTGGAGGGACAGTTGTGAGTTCTCTACTAAGCTTCTGGAGGGACAGTTGTGAGTTCTCTACTAAGCTTCTGGAGGGACAGTTGTGAGTTCTCTACTAAGCTTCTGGAGGGACAGTTGTGAGTTCTCTACTAAGCTTCTGGACTTGAACTAACATGATGATATTGTAAAATAGAAGTATAATGAGAAAAAAAAGTGAACACAATAATGTATAGCAGATTGCTTAGCTATAGTATACACAATGGGCCAGGTTAGAAATGAAATGCTAACCAAGTTGAAAATAGAAACCTGCTATGTGATAACTTCAGGACTTTGGGTATCATGACCGCTTTAACTCTCCCCAAAGACTTCATTGGGAGGTGCTGTTCAACAAAAAAACTAACACTTATTGATTATGTGCTAACCCGATACCACTTTAGACCAACTGCGCTAAACACAAAGGTTGTTATGCATATATTGCATTTTTGACATTTCAATGTTCCATACAAAAATATTTAAATAGATTTTTCATGTTTATATGTGTATATACATAT
Organism: Bombina bombina; assembly: GCF_027579735.1. Classification (NCBI taxonomy): domain Eukaryota; kingdom Metazoa; phylum Chordata; class Amphibia; order Anura; family Bombinatoridae; genus Bombina; species Bombina bombina. Next base: position 1,371,839,058 of record NC_069500.1, on the reverse strand, counting down.
ATATATATATATATATATATATATATATATATATACATGTGTATGCATGTGTTTATATGTCTATATATGTACGTACAGTATATACATATATAAACACATAAATACACATGTATACACAAATATATACACATATATACACCCACACCTATCTATCTATACACACACACACATATTTAGACATATGTTTACATTATGGGGCCTATTTATCATGATGTAAGCAGACATAATCCGATATTGCAGATCATGTCCGCTGCACATCGATAAATGCAGACAGCATACGCTCTTGGCATTTATCATTGCACCAGCAGTTCTTGTGAACCTCTGGTGCAATACAGCCCCATGCAGATTTGCGGCCAATTGGCCGTTATCAAGGGGTGTCAATCAACCCGATTGTATTCGATCGGTTGATTTCCGGCGATGTCTATCCGCCGCCTCAGAGCAGGCGGACAGGTTATGGAGCAGCGGTCTTTAGACTGCTGCTTCATAACTTGTGTTTCTTGTGAGCCTGAAGGCTTGCCAGAAACACTGGGCTATAATTCGGCCCCAAAAGCTCTTTCCAGTGAAATACCTTATACCTTATAAACATATACTTTTTAACCCTTTAAAAAAAATTGTGTTCATATTTATATATCTGAAAGAGTGTGTAATTCTTTATTTTTATTGGATTTGTGTTGTTTGGTGCAACTTTTTTTTTAACGCTTACACTTTACACTAGGGGGTCAATTTATCAAATGCCGGGCGAACATAATTAGCTGTAGTGAATCATGTCCGCCCGGCTTTGCTAAATGCTGACAGAATACGCTGTAGCATTTAACATTGCACAAGTATTTCTTGTGAAATGCTTGTGCAATGCTGTCCCATGCACATTTGCGGCCAATTGGCCGCTATCAGAGGGTGTCAATCATCCCGATCGTATCAGATTGGGATGATTGCAGTCCGCAACCTAAAAGGTGGCAGGCAAGTTAAGGAGCAGTGGTCTTACAATAGCTGCTTCTTAACTTATGTTTCCGTCGAGCCGGAAACTTCTGGCTGAGAAAGCAGCATCCGCTGCTTATTAAATCTCCCCCATGTATTCACTCCTTATAACATGATGAGTGCCAATTTTGTTTGTGCTCAAGCGTAACTGTTTACTTTCAACTTGTAATATGCGTGCAAGCAATAGAACACCACTTGTAATCTAGCCCAATAGGTAGACTTCCTCTTATATTGGTTGTTAATAAAAATACACCCTGTATACCTGTTGTGCAATTAAATATATTTTGCTAACCTAAATAACCCACTCAAAGTAATTTTGATTAGGGTTGCACCCCATGAGGTGAAATATAGTTATCTTATGCTCAGATTGGCGCTTAGTACCTGGATGGACTTCCTATGCCAAGAATAATGATGTTGAAATGACATTTTATAGATATTGGACTGGCTGCCCTAATATATCGCTCTCTGACCCACGTCTATGTATAAAATAAGTGTTAATGTTTCTATTCTACATTTTTTCCACTAAAAGAATCTGAGGTGATGATAACACCCTGAAGATATATATTAAAAAGCTACAAATTTGCTACCAGGCTCTTTGAAGTAGTGTTTTGTAAATGAGTCCCCATAGTTTGGTGCACAACACTGAGTAATACACTACACTGTTTGATAGAGATACTCCTCTGGTTGATGTTAAAATAACATATAAAAATAGAATAGACATTATCGTAACTCAGTATAGTTATATATTATTAAACTCTGTTGCAGTGAGACACCATTAGTGGTCAATTATTATGATTTACAGCAGCCTGGCTCCTTGTGAGCACCAGTCTGACAACCCTAAAATCTGTGTCAGGAGAGCATGGAATTCAAGGGCAAATGTGTGATATCGGAGCTGTTCTATACTAATTATTTAGAGTAATTAGAAAGTTTGCAACAATTTCTTTCTTGAGTTTTGCACACTTCAATAATGATAACAAAGCAACATGATGATCACATGTACCAGTTATGTAAAATTACATTTTCTTAAAAAATTAGTTGCTAGGGGGAAAAAAACTCCAGACCATAATCTTTTTTAATTAATTGTTTTGAGCACCCACATAGGTTAAATGACTCATATTAAGTGAAGGCAACACTAAACAAAAACAGATCATTTAAGCTAAATATTTGCATTAATATTATAGATCCGTGATGGCCAACTTAAAAACACATGGGAGTTAAAGATCTATATTTTAGAAGCTTTACTGGATGCATAGAATTGTATGTTTATGAAACACAAAAATAGTAATTTATTTACAAAAAATGTACAAAACAGAGGGCCAAATTTATGTAACATTGCAGGGTACCCTCTGCTTTTCTCCAGAGGGCTCTTTTAAGTTGTGGCTACCTTGTTTACCAACCCACCAGAAATCCTCCAAAACACACATTTTTAGTTCTGATTTTTTTTCTGGGACCACACAAATAAAGGTACACATGTGGCCCCTGGGCTGCCAGTTAGAGATTCCTGCTATAGATAAAGCATGTTGTTTTGCCTGATGCATCATATGTTGCTTGTGATTTACCCTGTTGTGAATTTTACATTCTGCATGGGAAATAATATGGCATCAAAACATGTTAAGTGTCGCTGGACAGAACCCTTTCTCAATCAGAGTGTCAACTTTGAGAGAACAATATATATCAAACAAGGGGCATACATTCAGTTGATAGTAGAAAGTACCACCCTCAAGAGACCAATGCCCCAGTCTGTTGTAGTCACTTTACATACCTACTAACATTTCCCAGAGACTATCTAGGATGAGGATTCTGCTGGTGTAGTGAGGGAGGCCAAGGCCATGGTCACTGCAAATCAAAGGCAGAATCATGGAGTTAAGGGGTAGAGATGGGAAAGAAGTGGATAATCTGTGTGCAGTCAGACAGTCTTTGGCAACTTGGACAATATATAAGATCCTTTAGAAATGCAGGTTGGACAGCAGGTAGATCCCCCAAACAATGGCAATTACAAAATGTCCAACAGTTGGGAGATCTGGCTTTGTGAACAGATATTTAAAAAAATAAATAAATATAAATTGAAGCTAATCTTAGACAGAGGGGCCGAATTATCATGCTTTGAATATGCCCCTTGTTTCTGGCGAGCCTTTAGGCTTGCCGGAAACAGAAGTTATGAAGCAGCAGTCTAAAGACTGCTGCTCCATAACTTGTCCGTCTGCTCTGAGGTGGCGGACAGAAATCAACCTGATCGAATACGATCGGGTTGATACCCCCTGCTAGTGGCCGATTGGCTGCAAATCTGCAGGGGGCGGTATTGCATTCTGGTGAACTGCTTGTGCAATGTTAAATGCTGACAGCGTACACTGTCGGCATTTATCGATCTATAGTGGTCATGATACGCTACATAGTATCATGTCCGCTCACACTTTGATAAATATGCCCCAGACTGTTTAGCATGTTCGTCTAGCCCTTGAGGACTGAAAACAAACCACAGGAAAACTTTTAAGTGGGGGGATTGGGCAGGGAAAGGACTGTGCATACAGTAACTTTAGACAAAGCAGAGTGCTGGTTATACTCTGCTGCTTTTTGTCACACAGGGGTGATTTAATGGGGGATGATTGGGAACAGGACAGGAAAAGGTGCAGTGCTTGTGTCTCTGCAGACTTCTGTACTCCTTTTTGTTGATACGGTCTGCAACCTAACAAAATGCTCCCTCTAACTTAACCAGCCCATGTGTCTTGTGCAGTAAACCAGTTCACACAGCCAATCAACAGGTAGCTGTTCGTGTTCGTCTTCTCCCTGCTTCTCCCTCCCTGTTATTACGGCAACAGACCAGACTTCACACAGCGCAGCATGATTGCAGGGGCATAAGGAAGAATGCAAAAATATGCAGGTGGAGCCATTCCCATCTGCCATCGCCCCCTATTTGTAAGCCAGTGCACAATGCCTATGTTTTTTTTTGTTTGTTTAGGTTGCCTAGCAACTCTCTCAATCTTTAATTTAAATATTCCTCCAGAGTTAGCTAGTCTGAAAATTACAGATTATGATTACTGGGGGTTTGCTAGGCAACCTACACAAACTCTAACGATTAATAGATCATTTCCCCCAGTCTACCTGTGGATGATTCAGCCCCTAATGCCAGCCCTAGCTGGTCTGGCTCACCGGAAATATCCCGGCTTCCTGGCAGGTCAATCCGGCCCTGTGACTAAGGGTGCGTAACCCAAAATGTAGTTCTTTTTGTACCTGCTCCTGTTTCAACTATGGAATAAAAGATTTAAAAGATACCAGTGGTGCGGCTGTTACTTTGTTTTCACCATAGAAGATTAATGATGGAGAGCATACCTGTAGACACCTAACAGAGGAAGGTTCCAAGCCAGCACACATTCACCACAAGACACACTAAAAACAGGCACTATACAAGCATGACCATTTGGATCATCTGCAGGTTGAACACATGTATGCAAACTTTGAGGACAAGACACAAATCTTAGTCTTTATCTTGGGAACATGACCTTCTGCTGCAAATCAACCTAAAATGCCCCTAAAATTTCTAGGGATATCATATTTGTGCATCTAACGCTTGACAAACTTTGTTCCTAATTTTTATCTTCCTTTGAGCTCTGATTGGTCTAAGTTCATCATCAGTTTATCATAGTCTGGAAGAACAAGATTTCCATCCAGGAACTATTTGCACCAAGTGCTGCAGCAATATATTCTGGCAATTGCTTGTTCAGCCACACCCCTGATCTTGAACAACCGATTGTATGAGAGCAGGTCTTGTCAATAATCCCAATCTATCCAGTCCAGAATGATTTAACTCCAACACCTCTTAAAACCACAAATACTTAACTAGGGTTTCAGGCCCTTCCATATGAGCCTGCAGTTCAGGGTCCCTGGTTGCATTCACAGCTTCACTTATAGGACCCATTGTTTTTTGCTTTGTAGTGATACCTGATGGCTATTTAAATTTAAGCTGAGCGTTTTAATATTAGTGGTATATTTTTTGAAAATGTTTAGGAATGGCTATTGACACAGCACAAATGTCTGACAAAGATAATTTAAATTGTCATTTCCTGCCAGGACCTTTTTTCTGACTAGTAATTAGAGTTTCTAATGCCTTCATATATCAATAATAACTCATGTTCATATTGATTGTGGTATCACTGTCCTTGTGATTCTGTATGACCCTGCTGATGTGTGAAAGCCTGAGGCAGAATACATAGATTCTGTCCAGGTCTGTTCCTAGAGGCTAAATACATTTTATTCCTGGCAAATACATGATTTTTCTATCCAAGTAGCAACATCTGTGAGCCAGGAGCATGCTATTGGCTCACAGACCTGATAGCATATAGTGGATATTGTAATTCCCTATTGCATGAGACAGAATGATGAGTAGCGGGATACAGCAGGGACACATGGAAGAACAAGGTGTCCAGCAACAAGCACAAAAGTTAGAAGAAAAGTGACTCACTAGTCACACATTGAATCATTTAGTTAAAGGGACAGCTTGAATATGTTTGCATGGTATATGACAGTTATCTCTGTTGTAGCTAATTAGGAAAATATATGTAGGAACGGATATGAGATAAATTACTGGAAAAAAGCAACAAAATAAAGTATATTGCAAAGTTGTGTTTCATGCCCTTTTAATTATATAATGACAATTATTAACATACACCGAGATTACGAGTTTTGCGCTAAACAGGGTGTGAAACGAACGCAACAAAAGTTGCGTTATTTCACCCCCATAGCGCTGCCTTTACGAGTTTCTGAAAAGCCTCCTTGTGCGTGCGATACGGTGGCGTTAAGCTCTATACTGCACAAAAGCCAAGGGCTCGTTCATGTTTTCCCCCCATAGGCATCAATGGGGAGAGAGTGGAAGAAAAAAAACTAACACCTGAAGTGCGGATTGGCGATCACCGTAACGCAACCCCATTGATGTCTATCGGGAAAAAAAGTTACGTTTAAACCTAACACCCTAACATAAATCCCAAATCTAAACACCCCTAATCCGCTGCCCCCGACATCGCCGACACTAATAAAAGTTTTTAACCCCTAATCTGCCGCTCCCAACATTGCCACCACTAATAAAAGTTATTAACCCCTATTCCGCCGCTCCCCGACATCGCCGCCACTATAATAAAGCTATTAACCCCTATTCCGCCGCTCCCAGACATCGCCACCACTATAATAAAGTAATTAACCCCTATTCCGCCACTCCCCGACATCGCCGCCACTATAATAAAGTTATTAACCCCTATTCCGCCGCTCCCAGACATCGCCACCACTATAATAAAGTAATTAACCCCTATTCTCATACATCCCGACATCACCGCCACTATAATAGAGATGATAACTCCTATTCCGCCGCTCCCTGACATCGCCACCACTAAATAAAGTTATTAACCCCTAAACCTCCAGCCTCCCATATCTCCGCCACTAAATTAACCTATTAACCCCTAAACTGCCGGCCCCCCACATCGCAAAACACTAAATTAAACTATTAACCACTAAACCTAACAGCCCCTAACTTTAAATTAAAATTACAATATAACTATATTTAAATAAATAAAAACGTACCTGGGAAATAAAAATAAACCTAACATTAAGCTATAAATTAACCTAACATAACTGATCTAATAAAATAAAAAAAATACCAATTAAAATATCTAAATTACAAATTTTAAAAAATGTAACACTACGAAAAAAAAAAACAAATCCTATGAAAAGTTTGAAAAAGCTTTGCCAAAAATGATAAACACTAAAATCACGAAAAATAAAAAACCCACTAACCGCTAGATTTAGAGTTCTGCAGCCAAAGGGGTGAGTTAGCTACGCGTGCTTTTTTCCCCCTGCACCTTTTAAATACCGCTGGTATTTAGAGTTCACAGAAGGGCTGCGTTAGGCTCCAAAAAGGGAGCGTAGAGCATAATTTACCGCCACTGCAACTCAAAATACCAGCGGTGCTTACGGACGCGGCCAGCTTCAAAAATGTGCTTGTGCACGATTCCCCCGTAGGAAACAATGGGGCCGTTTGAGCTTGAAAAAAAAGCAGCGTTCAGCTCCTAACGCAGCCCCATTGTTTCCTATGGGGAAACACTTCCTAAGTCTGCACCTAACACCCTAACATGTACCCCGAGTCTAAACACCCCTAACCTTACACTTATTAACCCCTAATCTGCCACCCCCGCTATCGCTGACCCCTGCATATTATTATTAACCCCTAATCTGCCGCTCCGTACACCGCCACAACCTACATTATCCCTATGTACCCCTAATCTGCTGCCCCTAACACCGCCGACCCCTATATTATATTTATTAACCCCTAATCTGCCGCCCCCAACGTCGCCGCCACCTACCTACAATTATTAACCCCTATTCTGCTGACCGGATCTCACCACTACTATAATAAAGTTATTAACCCCTAATACGCCTCACTCCCGCCTCAATAACCCTACCTTATCTTCACCATGCGGGGTATCACTGATCCGTCCAGAAGAGCCAATCAGATTGAGCTCGCATTCTATTGGCTGATCGGAATAGCCAATAGAATGCGAGCTCAATCTGATTGGCTGATTGGATCAGCCAATCGGATTGAACTTGAATCTGATTGGCTGATTCCATCAGCCAATCAGAACTTTCCTACATTAATTCCGATTGGCTGATAGAATCCTATCAGCCAATCGGAATTCGAGGGACGCCATCTTGGATGACATCCCTTAAAGGAACCATCATTCGTTGGGAAGTTGACGGCCAGGATGAATGTTCCGCGTTGGCGGGATGAAGATGGATCCGGAAGAAAGAAGATTGAAGATGCCGCTTGATAGAAGACTTCAGCCGGATGATGGATCTCTTCAGCCCCCGCTTGGATCAAGACTTCAGCCGGATGATGGACCTCTTCAGCCCGATGATGGACCTCTTCAGCCCCCGCTTGGGCTTGGATGAAGATTTCGGAGCCTCTTCTGGACGGATCGGTGATACCCGGCGTGGTGAAGATAAGGTAGTGAGATCTTCAGGGGCTTAGTGTTAGGTTTATTTAAGGGGGATTTGGGTTAGATTAGGGGTATGTGGGTGGTGGGTTGTAATGTTGGGGGGGGTATTGTATGTTTTTTTTTTACAGGCAAAAGAGCAGAATTCTTTGGGGCATGCCCCGCAAAAGGCCCTTTTAAGGGCTGGTAAGGTAAAAGAGCTTTTATATTTTTATTTTAGAATAGGGTAGGGCATTTTTTTTATTTTGGGGGGCTTTGTTATTTTATTAGGGGGCTTAGAGTAGGTGTAATTAGCTTAAAATTGTTGTAATATTTTTATAATGTTTGTAAATTATTTTTTTATTTTTTGTAACTTAGTTCTTTTTTTATTTTTTGTACATTAGTTAGTTTATTTAATTGTAGATAATTGTAGGTATTTTATTTAATTAATTTATTGATAGTGTAGTGTTAGGTTTAATTGTAACTTAGGTTAGGATTTATTTTACAGGTAATTTTGTAATTATTTTAACTAGGTAGCTATTAAATAGTTATTAACTATTTAATAGCTATTGTACCTGGTTAAAATAAATACAAAGTTACCTGTAAAATAAATATTAATCCTAAAATAGCTACAATATAATTATACTTTATATTGTAGCTATATTAGGGTTTATTTTACAGGTAAGTATTTACTTTAAATAGGAATAATTTATTTAATAAGAGTTCATTTATTTCGTTAGATAAAAATTATATTTAACTTAGTGTTAGGGTTAGACTTAGCTTTAGGGGTTAATACATTTATTAGAGTAGCGGTGAGGTCCGGTCGGCAGATTAGGGGTTAATAATTGTAGGTAGGTGGCAGCGACGTTGGGGGCGGCTGATTAGGGGTTAATAAATATAATATAGGGGTCGGTGGTGTTAGGGGCAGCAGATTAGGGGTTACATAGGGATAATGTAGGTTGCAGCGGTGTGCGGTCAGCAGATTAGGGGTTAAAAAAATGTATTAGAGTGGCAGCGATGTGGGGGGGCCTCGGTTTAGGGGTACATAGGTAGTTTATGGGTGTTAGTGTACTTTAGAGCACAGTAGTTAAGAGCTTTATGAACCGGCGTTAGCCCAGAATGCTCTTAACTCCTGGCTTTTGTCGTTAGATTTCTAACGCTCACTTCAGCCAAGACTCTAAATACCAGCGTTAGAAAGATCCCATTGAAAAGATAGGATACGCAAATGGCGTAAGGGGATCTGCGGTATGGAAAAGTCACGGCTGCAAAGTGAGGTTAGACCCTTTCCTAACTGACTCTAAATACCAGCGGTAGCCCAAAACCAGTGTTAGGTGCCCCTAACGCTGGTTTTGACGGCTAACGCAGAACTCTAAATCTAGGCGTAAGTTTAAAAAAAAAAATAAAAACAATTACACCTAATCTAATAGCCCTATAAAAATAAAAAAGCCCCCCCAAAATAAAAACACCCCCTAACCTACATTGCCCTAAAGAAATCAGCTCTTTTACCTGTAAAAATAAAGTACAAATTCCCCTTAACAGTTAACCCACCACGCAACCAACCCCCCAAAATAAAAAACCTAACTTTAAAAAAAAAACCTAAGCTACCCATTGCCCCTAAAGGGGCATTTGTATGGGCATTGCCCTTAAAAGGGCATTTAGCTCTCTTGCATTGCTCTTTTTCAAGGGCGATTAAATTAGGTGTAATTGTTTTTATTTTTGATAATTTCGTTTATTTTTTTGTAATCTTAGTGGTTTTTATTTTTCGTGATTTTAGTGTTTATTATGTTTGGTACATTTTTTAAATATTTTTTTTTTAGTTGTAATTTAGATTTTTTTATTTTTTTTCGTAGTGTTAGGTTTTTTTAAAATTGTAATTTAGATATTTTAATTGGTAAGATTTTTTATTTTATTAGAATAGTTATGTTAGGTTAATTTATAGTTTAATGTTATTTTTTTTTTTATCTCACAGGTAAGTTTTTATTTATTTAAATATAGTTATATTGTAATGTTGATTTAAAGTTAAGGGGGTGTTAGGTTTAGGGGTTAATAGTTTAATTTAGTGTTTTGTGATATGGGGGGCTGGCGGTTTAGGGGTTAATAGGTTTATTTATTGGCAGAGATGTGGGAGGCTGGAGGTTTAGGGGTAGTAACTATTTAATGGCGGCGATGTGTCAAAATAGGGGTTAATAACTTTATTATAGTGGCGGAGATGTCGGGGAGCGGCGGAATAGGGGTTAATATATTTAAATAGTGTTGGCGATGTGCGTGGGCAGCAGATTAGGGGTTAATAGGTTTATTTAATAGCCGCAATGTGGGTGGGCGGCAGATTAGGGGTTAAAAAGTTTAATATAGTGTTTGCGATGCGGGAGGGCAGCGGTTTAAGGGTTAATAGGTAGTTTATGGGTGTTAGTGTACTTTGTAACACTTTAGTTATGAGTTTTGGGAAACAATTTTTGTTATACAAAATCTATAACTACTGCTCTCAGATGGGGGTATGGTCGTGTCGGTATAGACTGTAATGCAAGCATTTTAGCCTCACCGCACAACCTATAATACCGGCGCTATGGAAAAGTAATTTTTTTGAGTGCAGGATTGACGTTGCGTTACAGGCTAAAATGCTTGCAGTACAGCTATACCAACACGACTCCCAATAGTGCGTTCCTGCATTTACGCTGAATTTGCCATTTTTTCAGCTTTAAAAGCTGCAACGCAAAACTCGTAATCTAGGTGATAGTGTCTTATAATTGGTCATTGATTTATTGTAAAGGTTTCTTATAACATGGTTATTGATTTATTGCAAAGGTGTCTTTGGCGGCTCCCAATATTTGGAAGTGAAGTGGGGGCATAATATAAAGAAGCTTAGAATTGCTGTGGCTAACGGTTTTAATAAAATACATTTTTTTAAAAACATATTTATAAAACAGGAGGGTAAAAATCATGCAAGTACTCTACCCAGCCAATAGAGGACTTAGGGCTAGATTAAAAGTGGCATGCTAAAGTTTAGATAAGATGAGCAATGCTATCTTACGCGCATAATATAAGTTGAAAGTAAACGATTACGCTTAAGCACAGGTTAGCACATATATATACAGTGTAACAGGAAACACTTTTAACCACGGTCTTCTAGGGCACAAATGGAGCACAGGACAGTCCACTGTAGTTTAAAAGGCTTTATTTTTCACAGCAATAACAAACAGGCAGTTCATTTTCAAAAGAGGGAAATCCTTCCTCTGCAGCAAAGTTAAGTACTTTTAAATGTGTCCCAGCACTTCACAGCATTTCACAAGTGCTTTGTAAAAATAATGTCCTTTTACAGTTCACAGGAACAAAAGTCTTTTACACAGTGTAACAAACATACACACCAGCCTCTGTAGCTGTATATCTCTATCTCAAGGTCTAAGTGAGGCTGCTATTTAAACCCTCACAACTTCTAATTAGCCACACCTGTGATTAGCCGCTGGACAGCTTCACAGCTGTCTGGGATAATCAAATACACACTCTTTCTCCCTGTTTCTCCCTGGGGTTTTAACTGAAAGGAGAAATAGCATGTACAATGCTTGGTCTTAAATATCTTCCATTTATAACCAGGCCTTGCTCTCTGTCACAACATAAAAACACACAAATATATATATGTGTGTATATATCTGTTTAGAAATTTGTCTATATATATATATATATATATATATATATATATATATATATATATATATATAAAAACAAAGTCAAGCAGTAAAGCACTCTCAACTTCTGTCCGAGGTGCACAGCAAAGGGTTGCAAACAGTCCAAAGGAAAAAAGCAGGCACTCTTCGTTTAAATTTGCAAAGTTTACTTAAGTGACGTTTCGGGGTTTCACCCCCGTCCTCAGACTTACATTCAAGTAAGTAACAACTAAGTAAGTCTGAGGACGGGGGTGAAACCCCGAAACGTCACTTAAGTAAACTTTGCAAATTTAAACGGAGAGTGCCTGCTTTTTTCCTTTGGACTATATATATATATATTAGCAGTAGATTGAAGAAAAAAAGACAGAACAGAACAGACAAAGAAAAATACAGAATGCCCTATGCCAGCACATTCAAAAGTAAATAGAGAAAAGCATCCGGCGTTGTATCTAGGCACAATTGGTCAAAGGAAGAAAAGCTCTCCCCCTCCCCATACTCATGTCAAATATCCTACAGGGCAAAGTTAATACATTTATTAAACTTAATCTAAAGGTAATAATAAATACATTTAATGGATAAATAAGAAAACAATTATAGTGCCATTAAAATACGTAGGCGTAACTTTCTGTATGTCTTATTCTACCTGCCGGGAATTTTAACTATAGTTTGGAAGTTCCGGTTTACGTACTTCCTGTACCTTGTAATGTCTATTAAGGTGGTACATTCATTTAAGTTGGTATTACACTGATGTGTATATAAACCAAACAATGAACTTATGTGGCACTTTTTATATGCTCTGTTGCCTATATATATGCATAGCATGTTAAACAACGTATTTTCAAACATATACATTTGGTTTCATTCATCCCAGTATTTGAATTATCTTTACTACTATAGAGTATGGGGATCAATGGCATATTGCAGTTTTATATCACCTTGCTTTAAATTAGCATTCTCAGAAATATACAGTATTATACATTAATTAATTTCCTGTATAGTTCCCTATTGCTAAATGATTAACTCATGGGAAGAGAGAAGTGTCTTATATTCTATAAAAAAAGGTGCAAGGTTTAGTTGACTAACGCTATTGCATAGATTTGTTTGTTGCTTGAAAGAATGAATATGGAGAGTTGCAACTAGAGACTCAGTGTTGATGTATAACTGACTGCCATACCAGTAGCACTGATAATGCTTTTGCCTGGGCTATATGAGCGCTAATTAATTGGGGGTTATTTTTCACAATGGCCATTGGTGATAGGTGTATTTTAATGGCACTATAATTGTTTTCTTATTTATCCATTAAATGTATTTATTCTTACCTCTAGATTAAGTTTAATAAATGTATTAATTTTGCTCTATTTGATATTTGACATGAGTATGGGGAGGGCTTTTATTCCTTGGACCAATTGCTCCTAGATACAGCGCTGGATGCTTTTCTCTATTTACTTTGGAATTATGGATTGTTCTGGCATAGGACATTCTGTATTTTTTTTTGTCTTTTCTGTCTTCTTTTCTTCAATCTACTCCTTTTAGATCAATTTTATGTTATAATGCCCCCTTGCACCCCTTGATACATTACAATTTTATTGTTATCCAGGGTTATCCACATCTTATTATTAGATTAGGTCAGAAGTGGTGCACCAATACAATTTTTTTTTTAATATATATATATATATTTCACAGCTGACTCAAATTCATATAACTTGTCTTTTCAAGAACATTTGTTTTCAACGTTTCGGCCCCAACTTGGGCGTTTGTCAAGATAGCATACAAACATAACATGCAAACATTTATACCTAACAGATTAACTATACCACGCCCACATACCAGGTGCAATCTAGGTGCAAATTATCTCAGGTGCATCGTATCTCTGCCATCTAGTGGAAACAACATGTGTTGCAAAAAATGTTTGCCTCATCAGGTAGACTTCCTTCATTTTTCTTGCTGGAAGAGACAGAATGTAATGAGACTACATCCATAATATAATACAATACACAAAACTTAAGTACATCACTATTTACATTAAACATCCATCTTGTACATGACAGTACTGATATTAAAACTTGGTTAAACAATAAGAAAGAATACTCCTATCTCCATTTAAAGAAATCATCAGGATCCTTTTCCTGTCATCCCCCTTATTACAGAGGGAGGATAAGTGGATCTCTGAGCTTGACACAGTATACCCAAGAGGCTTGAATACATACTTGTCATTATCCTGTTTTCTTTAAATGGAGATTGGAGTACTCTTTCTTATTGTTTAACCAAGTTTTAATATCAGTTTCTGCTCCTCGTTAACTTTTTTTACTTCCAACTTGTAATGTGCACACTAACCCACCCATGTTAAAAGCTTACTGTGAGCACAGATAGCGTGCCACTTGTATTCTGGCCTAGAATGTCCACAAACAGGAAAAAGGAGGAAAAGCACACACAATGCAGACAAAACTAGAGAAAAAGATTAGCATAACATACAGACAGAAATAGATTGAGGGACCGATTTATCAAAGCATCAACTGATAATACGTCTGAATTCCGCATCATATTAGACGCAAATCTGATCCGCCGTAGTTAACAAAGTGTCAACATCGTCAAATGTTGCAATGTTCAACGTAATATATGCTCCCGCAAGATCAATCCGACTCAGAACGATGCTTGCATCATTCCAGATGTTTCAAATTCACATTCGACTCTATTTGACCCTCTTTCCAATTTATTAAACAATGAACAGGTACGTTCGCGTCTATTCCGCTGCAGTGTACCTATCATTCAAACCGCCACCCTTAAGGCCGCAAATGCCATAGAAATCAATGGGAGTCTGAAAACACAGAAAGGTTATGTCCGATGCTACAAGAGAATGAAGCATATTACATAAAAGTACTTATGGTTTATGGATTATGTTACATCTTTGTGTCTCATTACAAAGCAAAGGGACAATATTATTGCTTTAAATTTGGTGCACTAGTAGATATATGGATAAAAATGAAATAAATACATTACATAATATTGCTAACTTCCTTTTTTGGATAAATCTATTTGCACTATGTTTAACGCATGTAATACAAGTCACACTCTCCACTTCGCACCAAATTTGACGCAACCCTTTCCACACCAAATTTGACGCAAACTCATAAACAACCCACAAACTAGTGATGTTTTCCACCACTTTTGATTGGGATATGCACAATCACATGATTTATGACATCAGCCAATCTGATTAAAATATACATTTTATACTATACTTGTGTCATTAATCACTCATCAGAACTTGTAAGTGCCATTTGTTACATTGTGTATTATACTTTGAAAGTATGTATATGTGAAATTAGTATTAAAGTTAAACATTGATGATGACATTAGGACACACAGTGTAATATTTTAGACAAAGATTTTAAAAATTTAATGATGTTTGATTCAATGTAATCTTAAACTGATAGCTCAAAGGGATAGTCTACCTAACATTAAACTGTCATGAATCTTATACAGCAGAAATTAAAACCACCTCTTTACTGTCATGCTATTTTCAGTGTTCTTCTTCCTTCTCTTGAATTTAATTTTCATTAAGAATTGTCATGTAATATGCCAGCCTATTTTATAACACCTGTGTAGGGGTGGTGTTTAAAACTAGACTGCAATCAGGAGGGGTTACACAGGTGCAGAGAGAAAACAGGCTCAGCTCTTAAAATATCCATTGATTGCAAATAAATACATATGATTACCCTGATTAAATGTTATATTCACAATTATTCTTGCTCAGAATAATAATATATTTACACTATATACATATACAGGGAGTGCAGAATTATTAGGCAAATGAGTATTTTGACCACATCATCCTCTTTATGCATGTTGTCTTACTCCAAGCTGTATAGGCTCGAAAGCCTACTACCAATTAAGCATATTAGGTGATGTGCATCTCTGTAATGAGAAGGGGTGTGGTCTAATGACATCAACACCCTATATCAGGTGTGCATAATTATTAGGCAACTTCCATTCCTTTGGCAAAATGGGTCAAAAGAAGGAATTGACAGGCTCAGAAAAGTAAAAAATAGTGAGATATCTTGCAGAGGGATGCAGCACTCTTAAAATTGCAAAGCTTCTGAAGCGTGATCATCGAACAATCAAGCGTTTCATTCAAAATAGTCAACAGGGTCGCAAGAAGCGTGTGGAAAAACCAAGGCGCAAAATAACTGCCCATGAACGGAGAAAAGTCAAGCGTGCAGCTGCCAAGATGCCACTTGCCACCAGTTTGGCCATATTTCAGAGCTGCAACATCACTGGAGTGCCCAAAAGCACAAGGTGTGCAATACTCAGGGACATGGCCAAGGTAAGAAAGGCTGAAAAACGACCACCACTGAACAAGACACACAAGCTGAAACGTCAAGACTGGGCCAAGAAATATCTCAAGACTGATTTTTCTAAGGTTTTATGGACTGATGAAATGAGAGTGAGTCTTGATGGGCCAGATGGATGGGCCCGTGGCTGGATTGGTAAAGGGCAGAGAGCTCCAGTCCGACTCAGACGCCAGCAAGGTGGAGGTGGAGTACTGGTTTGGGCTGGTATCATCAAAGATGAGCTTGTGGGGCCTTTTCGGGTTGAGGATGGAGTCAAGCTCAACTCCCAGTCCTACTGCCAGTTTCTGGAAGACACCTTCTTCAAGCAGTGGTACAGGAAGAAGTCTGCATCCTTCAAGAAAAACATGATTTTCATGCAGGACAATGCTCCATCACACGCGTCCAAGTACTCCACAGCGTGGCTGGCAAGAAAGGGTATAAAAGAAGAAAATCTAATGACATGGCCTCCTTGTTCACCTGATCTGAACCCCATTGAGAACCTGTGGTCCATCATCAAATGTGAGATTTACAAGGAGGGAAAACAGTACACCTCTCTGAACAGTGTCTGGGAGGCTCTGGTTGCTGCTGCACGCAATGTTGATGGTGAACAGATCAAAACACTGACAGAATCCATGGATGGCAGGCTTTTGAGTGTCCTTGCAAAGAAAGGTGGCTATATTGGTCACTGATTTGTTTTTGTTTTGTTTTTGAATGTCAGAAATGTATATTTGTGAATGTTGAGATGTTATATTGGTTTCACTGGTAAAAATAAATAATTGAAATGGGTATATATTTGTTTTTTGTTAAGTTGCCTAATAATTATGCACAGTAATAGTCACCTGCACACACAGATATCCCCCTAAAATAGCTATAACTAAAAACAAACTAAAAACTACTTCCAAAACTATTCAGCTTTGATATTAATGAGTTTTTTGGGTTCATTGAGAACATGGTTGTTGTTCAATAATAAAATTAATCCTCAAAAATACAACTTGCCTAATAATTCTGCACTCCCTGTAGTGGTATAAATAAACACAGAGATAAAAAAGACAACAATGTTTAGAACAAAAAAAGGAATTTAGGGACATGTAAATATGTTTGCAAAAGATTTCTAACATAACACACACAAACACACACACACACATATATATATATATATATATATATATATACACACAAGTATGTAATCATTAAAAAAAAAAAGAGATAGTCATTAGTGATGTCGCGAACCTAAAAATTTGGGTTCGCGAACAGCGAACGCGAACTTCCCCAAAAGTTTGCAAACCGGTGAACCGGGCGAACCACCATAGACTTCAATGGGCAGGTAAATTTTAAAACCCACAGGGTCTCTTTCTGGCCACAATAGTGATGGAAAAGTTGTTTCAAGGGGACTAACACCTGGATGCCGGAGGGGGATCCATGGCAAAACTCTCATGGAAAATTACATAGTTGATGCAGAGTCTGGTTTTAAGCCATAAAGGGCATAAATCACCTAACATTCCTAAATTGTTTGGAATAACGTGCTTTAAAACATCAGGTATGATGTTGTATAGATCAGGTAGTGTAAGGGTTACGCCCGCTTCACAGTGACAGACCAAACTCCCGCAGCGGGTACAACATCATCATCAAACCGTACGTCCATGTGTGTAATGCTGCCTGACTGAGACATATCCCTGTTATCTACATCCTCTGGCAATAATGGTTGCGCATCACTCATTTCTTCCAACTGATGTGTAAATAACTCCTCTGACAGATCAAGTGAAGCGGCTGTGGTGCTAGTGTTGGTGGTGGTGGCAGGTGGGCGAGTGGTAACTTGAGAGGTGCCCGAAGCTAAGCTGGATGAGGATGGTGCGTCAAGGTTCCGAGCGGAAGCTGTAGAAGATTGGGTGTCCTGTGTTAGCCAGTCAACTATGTCCTCAGAAATGTTTGAGTTCGGGGTACGTGGCCTCTGAACACTGGGCATTATTTTAGGGCCAAAGGGAATCACAGCACCACGAACACGACGGCTACTTGCAGGGTCGCCTGCCACTGCCTGTCATTTTTTTTTTCGATTGGTGGTACTATGCGTGCAAGCTACTGTGAAAACAGATATGAGTAGCACTGTGCACTGGCAGAAGTTGGCAGAGTAGACGCTGTAGGCCTGACACACACACTTGCAGACAACTAACTGCTATTCAATCTATTACAGTCAAAATTGTTTTTGTTTTTTTAAATCTACACTACTGTTACACCAGATATGAGTTGCACTGGTGTGACACTGTGCCCTGGCAGGCCCTGAAACGCACACGTGTGAAGGAAACTGACTGCTATTATTTAACACAGTCAAAAAAGTGTTGTTTTTTTAAATCTACACTAATGTTACACCAGATATGAGTTGCACTGGGGTGACACTGTGCCCTGGTAGGCAGGCCCTGAAACGCACACGTGTGAAGGAAACTGACTGCTATTATTTAACACAGTCAAAAAAGTGTTTTTTTTTTTTTAAATCTACACTACTGTTACACCAGATATGAGTTGCACTGGGGTGACACTGTGCCCTGGCAGGCAGGCCCTGAAACGCACACGTGTGAAGGAAACTGACTGCTATTATTTAACACAGTCAAAAAAGTGTTGTTTTTTTTTAAATCTATACTACTGTTACATCAGATATGAGTGGTGGCACTGGGCAAGTGGGCACAGTATACGCTGTGAGCCTGACACACATGCTGGCAGGCAGGCAGGCAACTGCAATTAGATTACACAGGAAAAAAAAAAAAGCAGACTGATGTTCTAGCCCTAAAAAGGGCTTTTTGGGGTGCTGTCCTTACAGCAGAGATCAGATGAGTCCTTCAGGACTGTAGTGGACACTGAATACACTAGCCTAGCTATCAATTTCCCTATTAAATCAGCAGCAGCTACACTGTCCCTCCTCTCACTAAGAATGCAGCTTCCAAATGAATCTAAAATGGATGCTGTCCAGGAGGTGGGAGGGTCTGGGAGGGAGTGTCTGCCACTGATTGGCTGTAATGTGTATTCTGAATGTGAGATATAGGGTCAAAGTTTACTCAATGATGAAGAATAGGGGGCAGATCAAACATCGCATATGTTCGCCCGCCTCGGCGAACGCGAACATGCTATGTTCGCCGGGAACTATTCGCCGGTGAACTATTCGCAACATCACTAATAGTCATATCATGATTTTTAGAAATACATATATACATTAATTTATGTGAAAATATCATATATCAGTTTTTTTATAACAAATAAATAGAAAATAACTATATGAGATATTATTGTTTGCTGAGGTATAAATATAGCTTTTTATTGTACATTAACAGATGAAAAATAAAAGATTAGCTTTAGAGAAATGTGCTTGTTCATGGACAGTAATGAAATGGTATAAATAAACTTGGAAAAAACAGAATATCCGCGACATCGATGACTCTTATTTATCAACAGTCTGATGATCATCGCTCCGTATTTGATGCACGTGTTTTTGACAGTTTTTCATAAATAAAGGAGTCGTATGTAGATTTGCGGCAGTGATGTCTGGCGAGCGTATTGACGCCAGCAAATGCACAGAGATTGACGCTTTGATAAATCGTCCCCTTAGACTGACACCTTAGATTACATTATGTATTTATTATTCAAATTAGTACTATCAGATTGTATTTTTATAGGGACATTCAACTAAAAATATCATGCATGCAAAAAAGTACACTATTTAAACATTTTTAAAAATTGCAATGCATAGAAGCAGTTACTCAAAAAGATGTGGGATCATTTTATGTTGGAAAACAAAAAAGTAAAACAGTATTATTTTTTCAACCCATAATCATCTGGTTAAAGAAAGAAAATTAGTACATAGTTTTAATATTACCCATCTATACTATATTATAGTAATGTCCGTTGCTGTCGGCAGTTGCGCACAGATCCTCAGAGGAATGTTGGTAGCACAGCCAAAAGAATTCACCTGGATGCAGCGTCACTGCATCCAGGTGGTTTCTGAAAATGGAAGCATGGTGAAAGAATCGACCGCAGGTGGATTCTTACACCATCCTGCCATTTTTGGAATTCACCGGGATGCAGCGAAGGCAAACGGAGAATTAAAAAAAAAAATGCCAGCAATATGTATGTAAAAAAAACCTAACCGTCCGCAATAAGTATTAAAAAAAACACCTAAGTGCCCGCAATAAGTATTTACAAAAAAATTTAAAAACTAACCGGCCGTATGAAGTATTAAGAAAAAAATAAACTAACCGTCCACACAAAGTATTAAGAAAAAAAAACTACCTAATAAAATTATTAACCTCTAAATCTGCAAACCCCAACATTGCAACCTACCTAATACATCTATTAACCCCTAAACCGCCAACCCCCACATTGCATTAAACCTAATTTACCTATTAACTCCTACACCGCCAACCCCCATAACGCAAAAAACTAATTTAATGACTAAGCCCCCTAACCTAACACCCTAAATTAATCCCTTAATTGCAATAAAAATAACTACATTAAGGGCAATGTCCATACAAATGCCCTTTTCAGGGCAATGGGTAGTTTAGGTTTTTTTAGTGTTAGTTCTTTTTTTTATTTTGGGGGGTTTGGTGGGTGGGGTTTTTACTGTTGGGGGACTTTGTTTATTTTTTAATGTAAAAGAGCTGATTTCTTTAGGGTAATGCCCTACAAAAAGCCCTTTTAAGGGCTATTGGTATTTTAGCATTAGATTAGGGGGTGTTTTTATTTTCTTAGGGATTAAGTTTAGTTTTTTTTATTTTGGATAATGTGTTTATTTTTTTCTGTAGTTCTATTTTTTTATTTTTTTTATTTACAACATATAGACTGCTCTCTGGGCAGGCTTACCAACTAGTACAATGTAATACATGATTGAAATATTTATTAAAATACCATTTTTTATATGCAAAAAAAAGAATATACAATAATGTTAAACCTTGTCTATAGAGGTATTGGCAAATCTGGGAAATGCTTGACAAAAATGATAGGATTTCTTTTACAAAGAAATTAATTTTTAAGAGTAGAAAAATCAGCAACCCGAATATTGAATGCAAAACTCAACATGTTGATTGGGAGACATTGTTTCTCTTAATCATTGTCTAGCTGAGCGCCACAGTGAAATGTTATGTATGGTTTATAATTGGTAAGAGTAAGATATTAAGATAAATATATGACCTTTAGCTCATACTAAACTGAGCTCTAATCTGCAAACTTTTGCACATCATTCACTTCACCAAATATCTCAGCAGCAGATTAAATACTTTTGAATAAAATACGTTCAGCTCAAACGTATGCAGAGCGATGCGGCAAGACAGAAGTAAATCAAATGACTTGAACCATAATATAATTCTCCTGCAGACCAAGAGCACACCTCAGGCTAATGTGCTTAGCATGTGGTGAAAGGCCTATAATTATAGATTCACAAACTAAATGTTTTCATTAATTACAAGTAAGTCTGCTACAGAGCTTTAAATTCTAATCAGAGGGGTGCTTTTCGTAGCTTCATTGGGCACAGAGGAATTGAACAGCTGTGCCAAGAAACTGAAATATCAACTATGGAAAAGCGTACCTTTTACATTAGTGCTGATGTCTTTTGTATTTTTAATGTAATCCAGTCTTAAAGGGATACTAAACCCATTTTTTTTTTCTTTCATGGTTCAGATAAAGTATACAATTTCAAGCAGATTTCTAATTTACTCCAATTATCAATTTTTCATCGTTCTCTTGGTATCTTTATTTTAAAAAGCAGGAATGCAAGGTTAGGAGCTGGCCCATTTTTGGTTCAGCACCTGGGTAGTGCTTGCTTATTGGTTGCTACATTTAGCCACCAATTAGCAAGCGCTACCCAGGTGCTGAATCAAAAATGGGCCGTCATTTAAGCTTACATTCCTGCTTTTTTCAAATAAAGATAGCAAGAGAACGAAGACAAATTGCTAATAGGAGTAAATTAGAAAGTTGTTTAAAATGATATGCTCTATCTGAATCATGAAATAAAAAAAATGGGCTTAGCGTCCCTTTAATATATGAATCTGAATCTCTCTCTCTAAATCTTTTCAACACTTTCAGGTCTTATTTCAACGTAATGAAGTTGACAGTGTGGGGGGAAATGTTTTTGGTATTTAGTTTATCCTAATCTTATTATAATATCATATATATGTTTATATATACAGATACGCAGTTAAAGAGACAGTAAAGTCATAATTAGACAGTCATGATTTAGACAGAGCAAACCATTTTAAACAGCTTTCCCATTTACTTCTGTTATTTAATTTGCTTCCTTTTCTTGTTATCAATTTAAGAAAACGTTTATCTAGGAGAGCTCAGGAGCAGCAAATATCCTAGGTTCTGGCTACTGATTGGTGGCTGCATATATATAACTATTTTCATTGGCTCACCCATGTGTTCAGTTAGAAACCAGTAGATCATTGCTGCTCCTTTAACAAATGATACCAAGAGAATGAAGCAAATTTGATAATAAAAGTAAATTGGAGAGTTGTTTAAAATGTTATGTTCTTCCTAAATCATGAAAGAAAATGTTGGTTTTCATGTCACTTTATGCTCAGTACTCAACAGTATTGCTTGTATTAATACAGGACATGCAGACCAAATTATATCCAGTAACACAATCCATATAAGAAAATATATAAAACATCAAAACTCATAATGAGCAGTGTAGCATTCGCCTTGAACGAAATGAGAAGTTAAAGGCACTTTATACAGTGCATACTTAGTAAGACATGGGACCATTGAAAAAGTCCAACAACTGCAAATTATCAGTCAGATTAAACAGTTTCATAGAGCCTCTTGAATAAAATGGCCTCATTTTTTTCTTTCTGCAATGCTACTCCCACTTAAATATGCAAAAAGTTTGCAATGTTTATCAATTTTTATTGATCTAGCAAAGGCCCAAATGACTGTCAAACTGATTGACAATGCGTTATGATCTCACTATAATATTAAGTTATCAAGGTTATTCATCCCTCTTTGAGAATTAGCAAGTAGGTTAGTTTGTTAATCTATGCAAACTCAGCGAAGGATAGAAAATCAAATGATACACATCTGCTTAGTACTAACACTTGCAATGCCAGCCTCTGTTGCTTGTTGGACACTCAACTTAGGTACCATTTCAATTCATATCCACATGGGTATCATGAGCAATGCAGACTGCCTGCTACAAACCTTTAAGCTTTTTTAAAGGATTTTGATCAACCATACATGGATAAAGAAAATAAACAATGTTAGAAAATCCCAACACCAGCAGGTAGTAACCTCGCTCCAGTGAGACAGTATGTATATATATATATGAGCGAGAGAAACACAAATATAACAGTCAAAATATGTACTTAACATGAAGACCACAAATTATTTCCCATATGTAGAGACTGCTGCCTACTTTAGTCTCTTCCTAAAACACAATATAACGTTCTTCCTTGCTGGCACAGATCTTAAAGTGCAACAGTATAAAAAACTCAAGGGATAGTCTAATCAAAATTAAACTTTCATGATTCAGATAGAGCATGCATTTTTAAGCAACTTTCTAATTTACTCCTATTATCAATTTTTCTTTGTTCTCTTGCTATCTTTATTTGAAAAAGAAAGTCCAGAACCCTGGACAGCACTTTTTTATTGGTGGATGAATTTATCCACCAATCAGCAAGAACAACCCAGGTTGTTTACCAAAAATGGGCCAGCATCTAAACTTACATTCTTGCTTTTCAAATAAAGATACCAAGAGAATGAAGAACATTTGCTAATAGGAGTAAATTAGAAAGTTGCTTAAAATTGAATGCTCTATTTGAATTACAAAAGAAAATAAATTGCGATCAGTGTCCCTTTAAAGGAAGGTGTTAACACCAGCTTCTATATATGGATACAAACCTCCAATTAGTGATGTCGCGAACCTAAAAATTTGGGTTCACGAACAGTGAACACGAAGTTCCCCAAATGTTTGTGAACGGGCGAACCGGGCGAACCCCCATTGACTTCAATGGGCAGGCGAATTTTAAAACCCACAGGGACTCTTTCTGGCCACAATAGTGATGGAAAAGTTGTTTCAAGGGGACTAACACCTGGACTGTGGCATGCCGGAGGGGGATCCATGGCAAAACTCCCATGGAAAATTACATAGTTGATGCATAGTCTGGTTTTAAGCCATAAAGGGCATAAATCACCTAACATTCCTAAATTGTTTGGAATAACGTGCTTTAACCCTTTAAGGACACAGCTTTCAGTTTGCTCAATTGTTTTATGACGGAAAAATTCCGTCATATGTCCTTAAGAGGTTAAAACATCAGGTATGATGTTGTATCGATCAGGTAGTGTAAGGGTTACACCCGCTTCATAGTGACAGACCAAACTCCCCGTTTAAAGGGACAGTCTACACCAGAATTTTTATTGTTTTAAAAGATAGATAATCCCTTTATTACCCATTTCCCAGTTTTGCATAACTAATACATTTATAATAATATACTTTTAACCTCTGTGATTATCTTGTATCTAAGCCTCTGCAAACTGCCCCTTTTCTCAGTTCTTTTGACAGACTTGCAGTCTAGCCAATCAGTGCCTGCTCCCAGATAACTTCTCGTGCACGAGCACAGTGTTATCTAAATGAAATACGTGAACTAACACCCTCTAGTGGTGAAAAACTGTTAAAATGCAATCTGAAAGAGGTGAGCTTCAAGGTCTAAGACATTAGCACATGAACCTCCTAGGTTAAGCTTTCAACTAAGAATACCAAGAGAACAAAGCAAAATTGGTGATAAAAGTAAATTGGAAAATTCTTTAAAATGACATGCTCTATCTGAATTATGAAAGTTTATTTTGGCCTAGACTGTCCCTTTAACGCACCGCAAACAACCGCAAACAGTCCATTTGCACAACCACAAACTGCCCATTTGCACAAGGTTGGATACCAAGCTAGCCATGTCCCGTTCCTTGTCCTCACTGATGTCATTGAAGGTCTCTTCCTCCACCCAGCCACGTACAACACCAAGGGTCCCCGAAAGGTGACAACAAGCCCCCTGGGATGCCTGCTGTGTTTGGTCTTCCACCTCCTCAAAGCCACCTTCCTCCTCTGACTCCTCTTCTTCAGACTCCTCTCTCTGCGTTGCCTCTCTCTGCGTTATTATAAGGTGTGTTAAGTAGTACTATTCCTATCAGTTTAATCCCTGTTCTGTCCCCTATCAGGGGACGTGTATATGGCATGGATTTTAGGAACCGGGAGATGGAAAAAGATGCTTGGTCGGTCCTCCTACTTCAAATTTGGGGCACTGCACGTGCAATTTAATGTGCCACCAGATAGGAGTGGTGTGTTAAGTAGTACTATTCCTATCAGTTTAATCCCCGTTATGTGCCTTTTTTATTGGTTTGGTTTTTGAAGCCACAGTGCTGCACCAGAGGCCAGACAAATTAGGCATGTA
Organism: Bombina bombina; assembly: GCF_027579735.1. NCBI lineage: Eukaryota > Metazoa > Chordata > Amphibia > Anura > Bombinatoridae > Bombina > Bombina bombina. Next base: position 1,371,813,727 of record NC_069500.1, on the reverse strand, counting down.
CACATGCCTGAAAAATTAGGTATTGTTGCAGCCGCTGCTGTAGCAGCGGCCAGAAAAATTGATGTTTGTTTCCCAGGCAGAAAGTGCCCTAAAACATTACGGCTTGAACCCTAGTTGGTGGCGGATAAGTCACGCAAGTCATCCGGCATTCGAAGATAAAATGCAGCACCGTGTGGACCATTTTTAGCCCAAGGCAGCTCATCTCATCAGGCCTTTTTTAGTCAAATGTATCGCCCAATGTCAGTTCCTTCGAGATCCATCCCTCATTCATCTTAATAAAGGTGAGGTAATCTAGACTTTTTTGACCTAGGCGACTTCTCTTCTCAGTGACAATACCTCCTGCTGCACTGAAGGTCCTTTCTGACAGGACACTTGAAGCGGGGCAGGCCAGAAGTTCTATTGCAAATTGGGATAGCTCAGGCCACAGGTCAAGCCTGCACACCCAGTAGTCAAGGGGTTCATCGCTCCTCTGAGTGTCGAGATCTGCAGTTAATGCAAGGTAGTCTGCTACCTGTCGGTCGAGTCGTTCTCTGAGGGTGGACCCCGAAGGGCTGTGGCGATGCATAGGAGTTAAAAAGCTCTGCATGTCCTCCATCAACAACACGTCTTTAAAGCGTCCTGTCCTTGCCGGCGTGGTCGTGGGAGTCGTACGATTACTTTCACCTCTTCCCCTGTTAGATTCCCGTTGTGCTGTGACATCACCCTTATACGCTGTGTAAAGCATACTTTTTAATTTATTTTGGAACTGCTGCATCCTTTCCGACTTGCAGGAATTAGGTAACATTTCAGGCACTTTAAGCTTATACCGGGGGTCTAGTAGCGTGGACACCCAGTACAGGTCGTTCTCATTCAGCTTTTTTATACGAGGGTCACTCAACAGACACGACAGCATGAAAGACCCCATTTGCACAAGGTTGGATGCCAAGCTACTCATGTACCGTTCCTCATCCTCAGTGATCTCACTGAAGGTATCTTCTTCCCCCCAGCCACGTACAACACCACAGGTACCAGATAGGTGACAACGAGCACCCTGGGATGCCTGTTGTGGTTGGTCTTCCTCCTCCTCCTCCTCAAAGCCACATTCCTCCTCTGACTCCTCCTCCTCACAATCCTCTTCCAGCATTGCCGCTGGTCCAGCAAGCGATGCTGATAAGGCTGTTTCTGGTGGTGATGGTGACCACAACTCTTCCTCTTCCTCTTCATGCTCATCTACGGCCTGATCCAGCACTCTTCGCAGGGCATGCTCCAGGAAGAAAACAAATGGTATGATGTCGCTGATGCCTTCGGTGCCTTCGGTGCGACTGACAAGGTTTGTCACCTCCTCAAAAGGACGCATGAGCCTACAGGCATTGCGCATGAGCGCCCAGTAACGTGGCAAAAAAATTCCCAGCTCCGCAGAGGCTGTCCTAGCACCTCGGTCATACAAATACTCATTAACGGCTTTTTCTTGTTGGAGCAGGCGGTCGAACATTAGGAGTGTTGAATTCCAACGTGTCGGGCTGTCGCAAATCAAGCGCCTCACTGGCATGTTGTTTCGCTGCTGGATATCGGAAAAGTGCACCATGGCCGTGTAGGAATGCCTCAAATGGCCACACACCTTCCTGGCCTGCTTCAGGACGTCCTGTAAGCCTGGGTACTTATGCACAAAGCGTTGTAGGATCAGATTACACAAATGTGACTGATGTTTCACAGTCCAAAAAGTTTTTGTTTTTTTTAAATGTACACTTACACTACTATTAAACAAGTTATGAGTGGTGGCACTGGGCAAGTGGGCACAGTATACGCTGTGAGCCTGACACAAAAAAGCAGACTGATGTTTCACAGTCCAAAAAGTTTTTTGTTTTTAAATTTACACTACTGTTACACCAGATATGAGTGGTGGCACTGGGCAAGTGGGCACAGTATACGCTGTGAGTCTGGCACACACGCTGGCAGGCAGGCAGGCAGGCAACTGCAATTAGATTACACAAGCAGACTGATGTTTCACAGTCAAAAAAGTTTTTGTTTTTTTTAATTTACACTACTGTTACACCAGATATGAGTGGGGGCACTGGGAAAGTGGGCACAGTATACGCTGTGAGCCTGGCACACATGCTGGCAGGCAGGCAACTGCAATTAGATTACACCAGCAGACTGATGTTTCACAGTCAAAAAAGTTTTTGTTTTTTAAATTTACACTACTGTTACACAAGATATGAGTGGGGGCACTGGGCAAGTGGGCACAGTATACGCTGTGAGCCTGGCACACACGCTGGCAGGCAGGCAGGCAACTGCAATTAGATTACACTAGCAGACTGATGTTTCACAGTCAAAAAAGTTTTTTTTTTTTAAATTTACACTACTGTTACACAAGATATGAGTGGGGGCACTGGGCAAGTGGGCACAGTATACGCTGTGAGCCTGGCACACACGCTGGCAGGCAGGCAGGCAACTGCAATTAGATTACACTAGCAGACTGATGTTTCACAGTCAAAATTTTTTTTTTTTAAATTTACACTACTGTTACACCAGATATGAGTGGTGGCACTGGGTAAGTGGGCCTGGCACACACACTGGCAGGCAGGCAACTGCAATTAGATTACACTAGCAGACTGATGTTTCAAAGTCAAAAAGTTTTTTTAAAAAAATTTACACTACTTTTACACCAGATATGAGTGGTGGCACTGGACGAGTGGGCCTGGCACACACGCTGGCAGGCAGGCAACTGCAATTAGATTACACAAGCAGACTGATGTTTCACAGTCAAAAAAGTTTTTTTTTTAGATTTACACTACTGTTACAACAGATATGAGTGGGGGCACTGGGCAAGTGGGCCTGGCACACACGCTCGCAGGCAGGCAACTGCAATTAGATTACACTAGCAGACTGATGTTTCACAGTCAAAAAAGTTTTTTTTTTAAATTTACAGTACTGTTACACCAGATATGAGTGGTGTGGCACTGGGCAAGTGGGTCTGGCACACACGCTGGCAGGCAGGCAACTGCAATTAGATTACACTAGCAGACTGATGTTTCACAGTCAAAAAAGTTTTTTTTTTTTAATTTACAGTACTGTTACACCAGATATCAGTGGTGTGGCACTGGGCAAGTGGGTCTGGCACACACGCTGGCAGGCAGGCAACTGCAATTAGATTACACTAGCAGACTGATGTTTCACAGTCAAAAAAGTTTTTTTTTTTTAAATTTACAGTACTGTTACACCAGATATGAGTGGTGTGGCACTGGGCAAGTTGGTCTGGCACACACACTGGCAGGCAGGCAACTGCGATTAGATTACACTAGCAGACTATTGTTTCACAGTCAAAAAAGTTTTTTTTTAAAATTTACAGTACTGTTACACCAGATATGAGTGGTGTGGCACTGTGCAAGTGGGTCTGGCACACACGCTGGCAGGCAGGCAACTGCAATTAGTTTACACTAGCAGACTGATGTTTCACAGTCAAAAAAGTTTTTTTTTTTTTTAAATTTACACTACTGTTACACCAGATATGAGTGGTGTGGCACTGGGCAAGTGGGCCTGGCACACACGCTGGCAGGCAGGCAATTGCAATTAGATTACACTAGCGGTCTGACATTTCACAGTCAAAAAAGTTTTTTTTTTAAATTTACACTACTGTTACACCAGATATGAGTGGTGGCACTGGGCAAGTGGCTTGGCAGGCAGGCAACTGCAATTAGATTACACAGGAAAAAAATAAAAATAAATAAAAAAATGATGTTCTAGCCCTAAAAAGGGCTTTTTGGGGTGCTGTGCTTACAGCAGAGATCAGATGAGTCCTTCAGGACTGTAGTGGACACTGAATACTCTAGCCTAGCTATCAATTTCCCTATTAAATCACCAGCAGCTACACTGTCCCTCCTCTCACTAACAATGCAGCTTCCGAATGAATCTAAAATGGCTGCTGTTCAGGATCTGGGAGAGTCTGGGAGGGAGGGTCTGCTGCTGATTGGCTGGAATGTGTCTTGGCTACAGGGTCAAAGTTTACTCAATGATGACGAATAGGGGGCGAATCGAACATCGCATATGTTCGCCCGCAGCGGCGAACGCAAACATTCTATGTTCGCCGGGAACTATTCGCCGGCAAACTATTCGCGACATCACTACCTCCAATATGGTCTCTGGAAATGAGGAGCCATAATAGTGAAGACAGTTTTCAAAAGGGATGGGGCGCACTACATGGAATATATCCACAGGGAGACCAACTGCAGGTAGTAAAAAAAAAAAGTATTCCAAAGATTAAATCCGGATACAAAACAAAGCTCAGATAAAATTCTAAATGCTTTTCAGTGAAATTAATCTCCTTTCTCAAGAGCAATTACAAATTCAATTAAAGAGACCATATTATTGATTTGGATCCCATGTAGCACTTGAAATCTGCGCCACCAAGGAAGAAAGAAAAATAAAGAATTTTCTATGGCATCAAAATGCAAATGAGTGCTTACTAAATTAGTGCTTACTAGTTTTTTCAGAGTTGACTAACACTTCCTTATGTTTCCATGAATGAACCTTATCCCATAATCCTGTAAAAGACTATTGAGAGTTATTAAAAAAAAAAAAAAAAGTGTTTGGACACATCTAAAACTCAGATTAATGAGAGAGATCAAAAGGTGGTGAGACAGACAAATAGAGATAAAGATATACATAAGCGGAAGGCAGACAAAGAGGTGAGATTTATAAATAGTTTTCACATGTTATAGATACTAGTTCTATAGATGAGAAAACAGGAAAAAAAATGAAAACCAAATATGTGCAACAGTATAAAAAACTCAAGAGATAGCCTAGTCAAAATTAAATGTTCATGATTCAGATAGAACATTCAATTTTAAGTAACTTTCTAATTTACTCCTATTATCAATTTGTCTTTGTTCTCTTTGTATCTTTATTTGAATGGAAGCTTAGGAGCTGGCCCATTAAATGTAGCCACCAATCAGAAAGTGCTACCTAGGTGCTAAACCAAAAATGGGCCAGTTCCTAAGCTTACATTCTTGCCTTTTAAAATAAATATACCAAGAGATTGAATACAAATTGATAATAGGAGAAGATTAGAAAGTTGTTTAAAATTGCATGAAAGTTTAATTTTGACTAGACTGTCCCTTTAAATTTGTGTTTGATATTAAATTTCAATCTCCTATTGTAGATTCTTTCCCAGGAATTATTTGAATCAGAAATATTGGATCTAAAAATGAGAAGTGTATTATAGTGAACCTAATTTATATATAGCATTATAGAAGGATTCTATGGGGCCAATTTATTAATGTCCGCACTACATCGATAAATGCCGACAGCATACGCTGTCGGCATTTATCATTACACCAGCATTTCACAAGAAATGCTTGTGCAATGCCACCCCCTGGACAATCGGCCACTAGCAAGGGGTTTCAGTCATCCAGATTGGATCGGGATGATGGCTGTATGCCGCCTCAGAGGTGGTGAAACAGTTAAGGAGCAGTTGTCTTAAGACCGTTGCTTCTTAACTTAAGTTTCCAGCGAGCTTGAAGGCTCATGCGAAAACAGCAGCATACGGTGCTTCTTAAATCAACCCCCTATGCTCAATTTACAGTATTTTTCCAAAACTGATCTTCAGGGTATCTGCGGCTTTAAGAAATTATTTTCAGAAGTAAACTTCACCTATATTTGTAAACAATTTTTCATTTCACACGGTATATTGCACCGCTACAATCTATTTGCAGACCGCTAAGTTCACCCCCCTTACATAGAGATACTTTCGGCTTCATTTATCAGGCTGCTATACCAGCTTCAGACCCTTAGCGTTTCACGTGTGTGTGAGCGATTCTGACGCACTAGTTAACCTCTCTGCCAATTGGACATGAATCCCAATGTTTTCCTTTCATGATTCTGGTAGAGAATACTGTTTTTAACAACTTTGTTCTTTACTTCTATTAATTAATTTGCTTCATTATGTTTGTATCCTTTGTTGAAGAAGCAGCATGGCAGTACTGGGAGTATCAGGGGCCCGATCCGATATGCAGCGTTGCCCGCAAAAGCCGGCGACGCTGAAATTTGCGCTGGTTTGGTATCACATATATGGCGTAACCTAGAAGTTACGCTCGTATATTTCTGCCGTCGCCCGTAGTTTTTTGGGCCATAGGCAGGTATACCAAACCAGCGCAGTTTGGTATCCAATATACAGCGTAAGGACTTACGTGGCGAAAATTGAGAAATCTTACTCCATTTTCACCTCGCCACAAAATGCAGCCGTAGTAAGCCTTACGCTGTCTATTGGAGCCCCGTAACTCCCTAAACTACCTGCTAAATAAAACCTAACACCTAATGCATACGCAATGTCTATCTACCTGTCAACGCGATCCCCACCCACAATCCCTAATAAAGTATTTAATCCCTAAACCGCTGCACACGGACCCCGCCGCCACCTACAATAAAAGTATAACCCCCTAATGTGATCCCCCTACACCGTCGCAAGCTACATTACATACCCCCTAATGTGAGTCCCTTACACCGCCGCCATCTATCTTACCTACTCCCTAAAGTGAGCCCCTACCCCCCGCCATCTATCTTACCTACCCCCTAAAGTGAGCCCCTACCCCGCCGCCATCTATCTTACCTACCCCCTAAAGTGAGCCCCTACCCCGCCGCCATCTACCTTACCTACCCCCTAAAGTGAGCCCCTACCCCGCTGCCATCTATCTTACCTACCCCCTAAAGTGAGCCCCTACCCCGCTGCCATCTACCTTACCTACCCCCTAAAGTGAGCCCCTACCCCGCCACCATCTATCTTACCTACCCCCTAAAGTGAGCCCCTACCCCGCCGCCATCTACCTTACCTACCCCCTAAAGTGAGCCCCTACCCCGCCACCATCTACCTTACTTACCCCCTAAAGTGAGCCCCTTACACCGCCGCCATCTATTTTAAAAATATTAACCCCTAATTTAATCCCCCTACACCGCCGCCAGCTATATTAACAATATTAACCCTAATTATATTAGGGTTAATATAGTTATTATATTATATATATTAACTATATTAACCCTAATTATTTTAGGGTTAATATAGTTAATATTGTTATTATATTATATATATATATATATTAAGTATAATAACCCTATCTAACGCTAACATCCCTAACTAAATTCTTATTAAAATAAATCTAATTAATATTATTAATTAAAATATTCCTATTTAAATCTAAATACTTACCTATAAAATAAACCCTAAGATAGCTACAATGTAATTAATAATTGCATTGTAGTTATTTTAGGGTTTATATTTATTTTACAGTTAACTTGGTATTTATTTTAACTAGGTACAGTAGCTATTAAATAGTTAATAACTATTTAATAGCTACCTAGTTAAAATAATTACCAATTTACCTGTAAAATAAATCATAACCTAAGTTACAAATACAGCTACACTATCACTAAATTAAATAAACTACAAATATCTAAACTAAAATACAATAAAATAATCTAAACTAAATTACAAAAAACAACAAACACTAAATTACAAAAAATAAAAAAAAGATTACAAGATTTTTAAGCTAATTACACCTATTCTAAGCCCCCTAATAAAATAATAAAGTCCCCCAAAATAAAAAAATTTCCCTACCCTATTCTAAATTTAAAAAGTTCAAAGCTCTTTTACCTTACCAGCCCTTAAAAGGGCCTTTTGCGAGGCATGCCCCAAAGAATTCTGCTCTTTTGCCTGTAAAAGAAAAACACAATACCACCCCCCAACATTACAACCCACCACCCACATACCCCTATTATAAACCCACCCAAACCCCCCTTAAAAAAACCTAACACTACCCCCCTGAAGATCTCCCTACCTTGTCTTCACCCAGCCGGGCCGAACTCTTCATCCGATCCGGGCGATGTCCAATCAAGCGGCAGTGAAGTCTTCTTCCATCCAGCGATGTCTTCAATCAAGCGGCAGTGAAGTCTTCTTCCATCCGGCGATGTCTTCAATCAAGCGGCAGCGAAGTCTTCTTCCATCCGGCGATGTCTTCAAGCAACGCGGCATCTTCAATCTTCTTTCTTCGCTCCTCCGCCGTGGAGCATCCATCCGGCACAACGACTTTCCGACAAATGAGGTACCTTTAAATGACGTCATCCAAGATGGCGTCCGTCGAATTCCGATTGGCTGATAGGATTCTATCAGCCAATCGGAATTAAGGTAGAAAAATCTGATTGGCTGATTGAATCAGCCAATCAGATTCAAGTTCAATCCGATTGGCTGAACCAATCAGCCAATCGGATTGAACTTGAATCTGATTGGCTGATTCAATCAGTCAATCAGATTTTTTTACATTAATTCCGATTGGCTGATAGAATCCTATCAGCCAATCGGAATTCGACTGACGACATCTTGGATGACGTCATTTAAAGGTACCTCATTCGTTGGGAAGTCGGCGTGCTGGATGGATGCTCCGCGGCGGAGGAGCGAAGAAAGAAGATTGAAGATGCTGCTTTGCTTGAAGACATCGCAGGATGGAAGAAGACTTCGCTGCCGCTTCATTGAAGACATCGCCGGATGGAAGAAGACTTCAGTGCCGCTTGATTGAATACATTGCCGGATGGAAGAAGACTTCACTGCCGCTTGATTGAATACATCGCCGGATGGAAGAAGACTTCACTGCCGCTTGATTGGACATCGCCCGGATCGGATGAAGAGTTCGGCCCGGCTGGGTGTGGACAAGGTAGGGAGATCTTCAGGGGGGTAGTGTTAGTTTTTTTTTTAAGGGGGGTTTGGGTGGGTTAAGAATAGGGGTATTTGGGTGGTGGGTTGTAATGTTGGGGGGTGGTATTGTGTTTTTCTTTTACAGGCAAAAGAGCAGAATTGTTTGGGGCATGCCTCGCAAAAGGCCCTTTTAAGGGCTGGTAAGGTAAAAGAGCTTTGAACTTTAATTTAGAATAGGGTAGGGACATTTTTTATTTTGGGGGGCTTTATTATTTTATTAGGGGGCTTAGAATAGGTGTAATTAGCTTAAAAATCTTGTAATCTTTTTTTTATTTTTTGTAATGTAGTGTTTGCTTGTTTTTGTAATTTGGTTTAGATTATTTTATTGTATTTTAGTTTAGATATTTGTAGTTTATTTAATTTAGTGATAGTGTAGGTGTATTTGTAACTTAGGTTAGGATTTATTTTACAGGTAAATTGGTAATTATTTTAACTAGGTAGCTATTAAATAGTTATTAACTATTTAATAGCTATTGTACCTAGTTAAAATAAATACCAAGTTACCTGTAAAATAAATATAAACCCTAAAATAGCTACAATGTAATTATTAATTACATTGTAGCTATCTTAGGGTTTATTTTATAGGTAAGTATTTAGATTTAAATAGGAATATTTTAATTAATAATATTAATTAGATTTATTTTAATAAGAATTTAGTTAGGGATGTTAGAGTTAGATAGGGTTATTATACTTAATAAATATATATATATATATATATATATATATATATATATATATAATATAATAACGATATTAACTATATTAACCCTTATATAATTAGGGTTAATATAGTTAATATATATATAATATAATAACTATATTAACTATATTAACCCTAACATATTTAGGGTTAATATAGTTAATATAGCTGGCGGCGGTGTAGGGGGATTAAATTAGGGGTTAATATTTTTAAAATAGATGGCGGCGGGGTAGGGGCTCACTTTAGGGGGTAGGTAAGATAGATGGCGGCAGGGTAGGGGGCTCACTTTAGGGGGTAGGTAAGATAGATGGCGGCGGGGTAGGGGCTCACTTTAGGGGGTAGGTAAGATAGATGGCGGCGGGGTAGGGGGCTTACTTTAGGGGGTAGGTAAGATAGATGGCGGCGGGGTAGGGGGCTTACTTTAGGGGGTAGGTAAGATAGATGGCGTCGGGTTAGGGGCTCACTTTAGGGGGTAGGTAAGATAGATGGCGGCAGGGTAGGGGCTCACTTTCGGCAGTAGGTAAGATAGATGGCGGCGGGGTAGGGGCTCACTTTAGGGGGTAGATAAGATAGATGGCAGCGGGGTAGGGGGCTCACTTTAGGGGTTAATATTTTTAAAATAGATGGCGGCGGGGTAGGGGCTCACTTTAGGGGGTAGGTAAGATAGATGGCGGCAGGGTAGGGGGCTCACTTTAGGGAGTAGGTAAGATAGATGGCGGCGGGGTAGGGGCTCACTTTAGGGGGTAGGTAAGTTAGTTGGCGGCGGGGTAGGGGGCTTACTTTAGGGGGTAGGTAAGATAGATGGCGTCGGGGTAGGGGCTCACTTTAGGGGGTAGGTAAGATAGATGGCGGCAGGGTAGGGGCTCACTTTCGGCAGTAGGTAAGATAGATGGCGGCGGGGTAGGGGCTCACTTTAGGGGGTAGATAAGATAGATGGCAGCGGGGTAGGGGGCTCACTTTAAGAGGTAGGTAAGATAGGTGGCGGCGGGGTAGGGGCTCACATTAGGGGGTTATAGATTTAATATAGCTGGCGGCGGAGTCCGGGAGCGGCGGTTTAGGGGTTAATAACTTTATTAGGTGGCGGCGGGGTCCGGGAGCGGCGGTTTAGGGGTTAATATCACTTTAGGGGGTAGGTAAGATAGATGGCAGCGGGGTAGGGGGCTCACTTTAAGAGGTAGGTAAGATAGGTGGCGGCGGGGTAGGGGCTCACATTAGGGGGTTATAGATTTAATATAGCTGGTGGCGGAGTCCGGGAGCGGCGGTTTAGGGGTTAATACATGCATATACATACATACACAACACATACACAACACATACACAACACATACATGCATATACATACACACACAACACATACACAACACATACATGCATATACATACACACACATGCAACACATACATGCATATACATACACACACAACACATACACAACACATACATGCATATACATACACACACAACACATACACAACACATACATGCATATACATACACACACAACACATACACAACACATACATGCATATACATGCATATACATACACACACAACACTTACACAACACATACATGCATATACATGCATATACATACACACACAACACATACACAACACATACATGCATATACATACACACACAACACATACACAACACATACATGCATATACATACACACACATGCATATACATACACACACAACACATACACAACACATACACAACACATACATGCATATACATACACACAAATACATGCATATACATACACACACATACATGCATACACATACACACATATACATGCATATGCATACACACACATACATGCATATACATACACACACATACATGCATATACATACACACACATACACACATACATGCATATACATACACACACACAACACACACACAACACATACATGCATATACATACACACACAACACATACACAACACATACATGCATATACATACACACACATGCATATACATACACACACACAACACATACATGCATATACATACACACACACATGCATATACATACACACACAACACATACACAACACATACATGCATATACATACACACACATACATGCATATACATACACACATACATGCATATACATACACAACACATACATGCATATACATACACACACATACATGCATATACATACACACACATACATGCATATACATACACACATACATGCATATACATACACACACAACACACACACAACACATACATGCATATACATACACATACATGCATATACATACACACATACATGCATATACATACACACACACAACACATACATGCATATACGTACACACACAACACATACACAACACATACACAACACATACATGCATATACATACACACAAATACATGCATATACATACACACACATACATGCATACACATACACACATATACATGCATATGCATACACACACATACATGCATATACATACACACACATACATGCATATACATACACACACATACACACATACATGCATATACATACACACACACAACACACACACAACACATACATGCATATACATACACACACAACACATACATGCATATACATACACACACATACATGCATATACATACACACATACATGCATATACATACACACACATACATGCATATACATACACACACAACACACACACAACACATACATGCATATTCATACACACACAACACATACACAACACATACATGCATATACATACACACACATACATGCATATACATACACACACATACATGCATATACATACACACACATACATGCATATGCATACACACACAACACATACACAACACATACATGCATATACATACACACACATACATGCATATACATACACACACATACATGCATATACATACACACACATACATGCATATACATACACACACATCTCATACACAACACATACATGCATATACATACACACACACAACACACACACAACACATACATGCATATACATACATACACATACATGCATATACATACACACACATACATGCATATACATACACACACACATACATGCATATACATACACACACAACACATATACAACACATACATGCATATATATACATACACACACACACACACACAACACATACATGCATATACATACACACACACACACACACAACACACACACAACACATACATGGATATACATACACACACACACAACACATACACAACACATACATGCATATACATACACACACAACACATACATGCATATACATACACACACAACACATACATGCATATACGTACACACAACACATACATGCATATACATACACACACAACACACGCACACAACACATACATGCATATACATACACACACACAACACATACACAACACATACATGCATATACATACACACACACAACACACACACAACACATACATGCATATACATACACAACACATACACAACACATACATGCATATACACACACACAACACATACATGCATATACATACACACACACAACACATACATGCATATACATACACACACACAACACACACATAACACATACATGCATATACATACACACACAACACATACACAACACATACATGCATATACATACACACACAACAAATACATGCATATACATACACACACAACACATGCATGCATATACATACACACGCAACACACACAATACATACACAACACATGCATGCATATACATACACACACAACACATTCATGCATATACATACACACACACAACACATACATGCATATACATACACACAAACAACACACACACAACACATACATGCATATACATACACACACAACACACACAACACATGCATGCATATACATACACACGCAACACACACACACACAACACATCCATGCATATACATACACAGACACAACACATCCATACATTTACATACACAACACACACAAAGCACATACATGCAAATACATACACACACACAACACATGCATGCATACACACACAACACATACATGCATATACATACACACACACCACACATATCACACATACAAGCATATACATGCACATACAACACATACATGCATATACATGCACACACACACACACACACACAACGCATACATGCATATACCTACACACACTACACATACATGCATATACAGGGGTGAAACTACAGGGGGTGCAAAGGTCACAATTGCAACTGGGCCCCCAAGGATGGGGGCCCAGCTTAAAAAATAAATACTTTTTTTTTTACAATAAAAAACGTTGACATGATGCTTCACTAGTATCTCTGACTACAGGGGTTAGTCTTTCTGTTTTACCCATTGGTGCTTATGTGTGTGTGTGTGTCTGTGTATATGTATGTGACTGTGTGTGTATTTATGCATGTATGTGTGTATGTTTGTGGAACCAGCAAATTACAGAACTTGTTGCTACAGCATGGGGGGGGGGGGGTAAACAGTGTCAGTCTATACAGTACCACTATATACAGTAAGGGGGGGATGGACTATGTCACAGACTACTGTGGTCACTTTATAAAGTACTGGGGAGGGAAGGGTCAGGCCAGCCATCTCAAAAGCAGATTACAGACTGTGTCACTGACTCACTATATACAGTACTGGTGAGTTAAACAGTGTCACTATATACAGTAATGGGGGGTAAGACCATCTCACAGACTGTGGACACAGGGTACCTCCTTTTGTAGACATGTAATCTGATTCACATGTATTTTCTGTGTTAAATGAAAAAAAAAAAAAAAAAATGATATTTTTCAAATTCACTTTTTTGTGTTTTTTTTTTTTTTTTTTTGGGGGGGGGGCTTCTTAGATTCTTGCACCTGGACCCTGTGGTTTCTAGTTACGACTCTGTGCATATACATACACACAACACATACATGCATATACATGCACATACAACACATACATGCATATACATACACACAACACATCCATGCATATACATACACACACACTACACATACATGCATATACATACACACACACAACACACACATGCATATACATGTACATACAACACATCCATGTACATATATATATATATATATATATATATATATATATATATATATATATACATACATATATATATATATATATATATATATATATATATACACACACACACACAGCACATGCATGCTTACATATGCACACACACAACAGACACATACAACACATACATGCATATACATACACACACACAACACATCCATGCATATACATACACAGCACACACATACAACACATACATGCATATACATACACAACACATCCATGCATATACATACACAACACACATACAACACATACATGCATATACATACACAAACACATACATACATATACCTACACACACACACAACACACACATGCATATACATGCACACACAACACATACATGCATATACATACACACACAACACATACATGCATATACATACACACACACACAACTCACATATACATGCATATACATACACACACACACAGCACATACATGTAAATACATACACACACAACACATACATGCATATACATACACACACAACACATACATACATATACCTACACACACACACAACACACACATGCATATACATGCACACACAACACATACATGCATATACATACACACACACAACACATACATGCATATACATACACACACACACACACAACTCACACATACATGCATATACATACACACACAGCACATACATGTAAATACATACACACACAACACATACATGCATATACATACACACACAACACACACATAAATACACACAAACAACACATACATGCATATACATGCACATACAACACATCCATGCATATACATACACACGCACACACAACACATTCATGCATATACATACACACAAACAACACATACATGCATATACATGCACATACAACACAACCATGCATATACATACACACACAGCAGCACATGCATGCTTACACATACAACACATACATGCATATACATACACACACAACACATATATTCATATACATACACAAAACACATACATGCATATGCATACACACAACACAAACATGCATAAACATACACACACAACACATGCATGCTTACGCATACATACACACAACACACATACAACACATACATGCATATACATACAAACACAACACTTACATGCATACACATACACAACACACACATGCATATATTATACATACACACACCACACACATACAACACATGCATGCATACACACAACACACACACATAACACATACAAACATACACACAACACACACACATAACACATACATACATATACATATACACACACACACACAACACATGCATGAACACACACACAACACATACATGCACACACAACACATACATGCACACACAACACATACATGCATATGCATACACAACACAAATGCATGCATACACATTCACACACAACACACACACACAACAGATACATGCATACACACAGACACACAGACACACACAACACACACACACAACAGATACATGCATACACACAGACACACAGACACACACAACACACACACACAACAGATACATGCATACACACAGACACACAGACACACACAACACACACACACAACAGATACATGCATACACACAGACACACACACACACACACACCATGAAAGTGCATTTCTGGATTCCATCTAATGACAACTACATTCTTTCCTCTTTCATTATAGTGCTTACAATAGTTATTCACTTAACCATGATGTATTGTACATTGGTCTTTTGTCATAGTTTTGTTGATTTAAGGTTCATATTTAGAATACCTTCTTGCCATATGCATTCAGCCCCATTTGTGCACATTGATATCAAAGTAAACAAATCTATTTGTACAAGCTTAACACTTTTCTATGTTTAAGAAATGTTTTTTTTAATGGCAATGTTTATTCAGATTATATAGAATGAGAGAGAATAGATTACATAGTTTTTGTGTCATTAGATGATTTAGACGGGTAAGTGCCCGTCTGAATAAAATACTCATGGGTAACTGCCTGTGTTGCCTAATGACAGGGCCGGATTGGCCTACCAGGATACCAGGAGATTTCCCGGTGGGCTGTGGCAGCTTGGGCTGGAAAGCTACAATTTAAAGTGGTGATTAATGGATGCAATTGGGTTGTAGGGTGCCTAAATAACATTAATCTGGCATTTTTATTTAATGCAAAGTAATGTAATGTAATTCTAAAAGAAATATTGGGGAAGGAGTATCCTAGTAATCCCCTTTAAGAAAAATGGGGCATGTGCATTCTACAGACTCAACGGAAAATAGGGCTGATCTTTTTATTTTCCAGGGCTGCTTGTTATTCCCAGTCCGGCTTTGCCTAATGACAAGTGTTTTATGAACTATGTGTGCATATAGGAGATTTGACACTTCTAGCTACATGAATAAACAAAAATTACATTTTTTAAATAGCCTATATCATATGAATAAATAGTTTAACCTCCATTACTGAGTGAAATATACAACACTTTCAGTTACACATGGCAAATACATCTCTTTTTTGTCATCTGATCAATACCCAATCCTAACACTCAACACTTTAAGTGATTGCAACAACATTGTAAAATTAATTACAGTACACGCTGTAGCAATTTAAAATTAATTGCACGCTTGCCGCAATTCTTCTTTCCTTCAAAAGTCGGAACCACTTTTTTTTTTTTAAATATATTTTGCATGTTAAAGAATAAATATGTAAATCTAATTGCTGTTTGATATAGCAAGGGCTGATGTTTTAACATTTGTAATAAAAATGGTAGTGTTAAACAAGACTTCAAAAAACATAAGATTATTTTCTGATTGTTAACCTGACACTTCGGGGTCAATTTATTAAATGGGGAGCGGGCATGATTGGCTATATCGAATCATGTCCTCTCGACATCCCTAAATGCCGACAGCATACGCTGTCTGCATTTATCATTGCACAAGCATTTCTAGTGAAATGCCTGTGCAATGCTGCCCCCTGCTTACTGGCGGTCAATCGGCCGCTAGCAGGGGGTGTCAATCATTCTGATCGTATCTGATCGGGATGATTTCAGTGCACCACCTAAAAGGTGGTAGAGAAGTTAAGGAGCAGCGGTCTTACAATGGCTGCTTCTTAATTTACATTTCAGGCGGACCTGAAACTATCGGGTTACAATGCAGCATCCGCTGCATAATAAATTTACCCCTTGGTGTTAATTTTTTGCAGGACATGTTAAAAGGATACTAAACCCACATTTTTTCTTTCATGATTCAGATAGAGCATGCAATTTTAAGCAACTTTCTAATTTACTACTATTATCAATTTTTCTTCATTCTCTTGCTATCTTTATTTCAAAAGCAATAATGTAATCATAGGAGCAGGCCCATTTTTGGTTCAGAACCTGGGTTTTTAGATTGTGTGTATTACAGGGCATTTTTTAATTTCACGGTTCAGACAGAATGAGCTATTTTAAACCGGTTTCCCTTTTTTGTTTCTGTTATTAAAATTGCTTCATTATCTTAATATCCTATGTAAAAGAAGCAGCAATACAATACTGAGAGCTTGCAAAATACAGGTGAGCCAATGACAAGGGCCTACCTAGGTATACTTTAAAAAAAAAAGTATTTTACTTTATTTATTGGATTTGAAATTAACTTGAGCATAACACTATTACAAACATTTTTGCAAACACTGTTGTTATATAGTGCTCAAACACCATGCTCACTCCTAAGCCTCTGTATGCTCTTAAGGTAAAGGAGATATATGTAACAAAGAATACCAAGAGAAAGAGGTCAATTAGATAAGAGAAGTAAATTGGAAAGTTGTTAAAAGTTGCATTCTCTTTCTGAATCATAAAAGTTTAACTTTAACGTTACTTAACTACCCTTATATTTTAATCTGTGATTTATAAATTAATCAGACTAAGAAATCTCAAAAAAATATAGATGAATCTTGAAGGTCTGGAGAGTGGTGAGCTACTTCCTGTAGAAAGTAATGAAGCTCTATAAAATGGAGAATCTCGCAGGGGAGAGTCATTGTGATAGAGAGAACCTAGTGCTAGTAACATTTATTTTTTTAAATCAAATTCAAAGACAATTTTCAGCATACTATAATTTGTATTTACCTCTAGTTTAGCTTACATGGATTACATTGATGTGCATAGACAAAATTATTTTGGCCAAACTGTTTATCAAATAAAAAAATAAAATTAAAAAACAAATCCTATGCGGAATGTTTTCAGAGCAGAAGAGTAGTAGCTGGACAACAGCTTAGATGTAAATTAGTAGCTAGTGCTATTGCTACAAGCCAACAGCCCCAAAACATCTTTATTTATTTATTCATTATTAATGTTGTTGTTATTTTAAAGTGGTAAGGATTTTCAAAAACAAAAGCGAGGCTTACATACTTACTGACTTACAAAGGAATCCATCTGGATCTGGCAGAGATGTTGTTGGGTCTTTAGGTAAATAGTGAAGCCTTTCCCACCTACAAAAAAAGCCTTAGAGTAATTTTTTAACTACACAAATGAAACAACTAAATGTTTTGTCGCATACATCTCTTTGTTCATTTATTTGTTAAAGGAACATTTATTTGTCAATTATGGATAAATAAAACAAATACTGAAATATTTTTTTTTCTTCCTTTGTCCCAATTTAAATGCATTGTCAAGTAATAAGTGCATTGCAAATTTTCAGACAAACTTTGCAAATTACATTTGTTGAGATAAATAAGGGAGATCTGCAGGGGTGAAATGCATAGAGAATATAATCAGACCCAAGAGAGAACTTTAGAAAAGTACAAGGAATTTCCTTTGTTAGCCTATTTGCTGAGGCTGTAAGTACACTTTGAATTTTGTACTTTTCAGCATAATTTTTACTTTATACTTGGAAACTACATTTTATATTAAATATGATTTTTACTATGTACATTAAATTAGATTTTTACTGTTTAATATTTTTTTCTGTGTACATTAAATAGGAATTTTATGGGCAATTTTAATTGAAAATTACAGCATACAGCTGTAATTTTGAATTTGAATGTGTATTACCAATGCCTTTTTTAATTTGCACTTTAATTATGTTTTTTACACTTAATACTTTATTGAGCACTATACTGTATTTATACAGTATGGTAGGGGAATCCCTTAGAGTGATACATAGATCTATGGGAAATATTTGTCTTTAAAATCCTTTGAAGGAACTTCAGGGGTCTATTTTGGCCTAGGTAAACAAGGCACTTGCCTAGGGCAGCAGATTGGAGGGGGGCAGCACATTTTTGTGGCTATATTATATGAGAAGCTTACAGCTATTTTAGAAGTATTATACAGGTATATAATGAGAGATTTTGCCCAAGGAACTTATATTCTAGGGGGCTATTATAAGAATATGCCCATGGAGCTTACAGTTTAGAGGTAACTCTGAACCTTTCAATTATGTAGCTGGCTATTGCCTTTAGTTCTGTTGGCTTTCAGCACTCAGTATTGTGTTTGGGGTAGTAAAACCTTGGGGGACAGCAGAATTTTGAGTGCCTAGGGCAGCACAAATCCTAAATACGCCACTGAGGAACTCTCATTAACAGATACTCCAGATCTTTGTAGAAGACCTTGTCTGATCAGAGAGCATTTGGGAACCAGGCACTATTTATTTACAAGTTTGGAATGGCTTTTTTAGGGATAAGCTAATAGCAGTTTTTTTTATATTATATTATATACAGTGGGAGGGATGTGCCAGGTGGAAGGCTGATCTCTACACTAAAGCTAAAAATAACCCTGCAAGCTCCCTACAAGCTACCTAATTAACCCCTTAACTGCTAGCCATAATACACGTGGGATGCGCAGCAGCATTTAGCGGCCTTCTAATTACCAGAAAGCAACGCCAAAGTCATATATGTCTGCTATTTCTGAACAAAGGGGATCTCAGAGAAGCATTTACAACCATTTGTGCCATAATTGCACAAGCTGTTTGTAAATAATTTCAGTGAGAAACCTAAAGTTTGTGAAAAAAAAATGTAAAAAAGTAAACTATTTTTTTTATTTGATTGCTTTTGGCGGTGAAATGGTGGCATGAAATATACCAAAATGGGCCTAGATCAATACTTTAGGTTGTCTACTACACTACACTAAAGCTAAAATTAACCCTACAAGCTCCCTAATTAACTCCTTCACTGCTGGGCATAATACATGTGTGGTGCGCAGCAGCATTTAGCGGCCTTCTAATTATCAAAAAGCAACGCTAAAGCCATATAAGTCTGCTATTCCTGAACAAAGGGGATCCCAGAGAAGCATTTACAACCATTTGTGCCATAATTGCACGCGCTGGTTGTAAATAATTTCAGTGATAAACCTAAAGTTTGTGAAAAAAATTGTGAAAAAGTGAACGATTTTTGTTATTTGATCGCATTTGGCGGTGAAATGGTGGCATGAAATATACCAAAATGGGCCTAGATCAATACTTTGGAATGTATTCTAAAATAAAATATATACATGTCAAGGGATATTCAGGGATTCCAGACAGATATCAGTGTTCCAATGTAACTATGGCTAATTTTGAAAAAAAAAGTGGTTTGGAAATAGCAAAAGTGCTACTTGTTCTTATTGCCCTATAACTTGCAAAAAAAGCAAAGAACATGTAAACATTGGGTATTTCTAAACTCAGGACAAAATTTAGAAACTATTTAGCATGGGTGTTTTTGGTGGCTGTAGATTTGTAACAGATTTTTGGGGTCAAAGTTAGAAAAAGTGTTTTTTTTTTCATTTTCTCATCATATTTTATAAAAAAAAATTATAGTAAATTATAAGGTATGATGAAAATAATTTAAAAACAAACAAAAAAACACAGCGCTGAAAAGGCAACCAGGAATCAAACAGTATAGGATAAATGTAATGCTTAATATATAAGAAGAATCACAAATGGATATTAGTAGATACCACTATTAGCCTTTAAAAATGTGTGTATAAAAAATATATATGTATTAAAAAATGTCCATGAATTAGAATAGGACAAACAGAGTCATAGTCACCAATGTGGTATAATGCTTTAAGGAAAGCTCCCATTCTGAGAGAATGATATCCAAAAGGAACTTGCTACGTCTGATCAATTGCAGTATTTTCCAGTAACAATGTTATCCAATGGACTTATCCCTGGGTGCTGCTTGAATTAGGAAAAAGGTTGCTGCTGTTTCATCAAATGGAACAAACTCTGGGGAAAAAACACAAGCGCAACCCAGATTCAAGGAAGTAAAACAAAATTTATTAAAACACAGTGTGCACTTACAAGCTTGCAGGTAAAAACAGGCACATCAAAGATATCCTGTCCATAAACAGCTTCACTGACAGCTCAGGATATACTGCAAGTCCAGTCCAATGATGAAAATAATGGTATCTTTAGAAATTCCATTTAATGGCGAGAAAAACGGTATATAATATGTGTGGGTACAGTAAATGAGTAAGAGGAAAATTACAGCTAAACACAAACACCGCAGAAATGTAAAAATAGCCTTGGTCCCAAACGGTCAGAAAATGGAAAAGTGCTGTGGTCCTTAAGGGGTTAAGGAAAAAAACATTTGCTTTTGTTTTATTCATTTTTTTTAATGTATCTATCTATCTAAAATATATCTATTGTTGCCCTTGGCAAAGGCCTAGTTGGAAATATGGAGATATGTGCTTGATTATTTTGTTATATGTAAAAACATGGGGGTGACCATTGGAGGGGGGGGGGGGGGAAGGGAAGAGAGCTGTTTGAGAGGGATCAGGTAGGGATCAGGGGGTAGGAAGTGTCAGGTGGGAGGGTAATCTCAACACTAAAGCTAAAATTAACCTTACAAGCTACCTGATTAACCCCTTCACTGCTGGGAATAATAAAAGTGTGGTGCAGAGCTGCAGTTAGCGACCTTCTAATTACTAAAAAGCAATTGCAAATCCATATTTGTCTGCTTTTTCTGAACAAAGGGGATCCTAGAGAAGCTTTTACAACCATTTGTGGCATAATTGCACAAGTTGTTTGTAAATAATTTAATAATTTCAGTGAGAAACCTAAAGTTTGTGAAAAAGTTAACGTTTATTTTTATTTGATCGCATTTGGCAGTTAAATGGTGGTATGAAATATACCAAAATGGGCCTAGATCAATACCTCGGGTTATCTACTAAAAAAAAAATATATATAGTTTTGATAGGTAAATTTGATTTGATTTGTTTAAATGTAGTGATGGCAAAAATGCTCTGGTCTTTTGGGGAAATTTTAGTCTGAAATGCCCAGTCCTTAAGGGGTTAAATAGGAACGTAACTCCAACTAGTCCTATACCTGGGCCTGTTTGTAAACTCTGATTGGGAACGAAGCCTCAAGAAGCTTATTTTTCCTCTTTTACACCTAGTTCAGTATACCGTAATGTTTGAGACCTTATCAACAGTGTTTAACCAGTTTGCACATTCAATGGAAGCCAGGGATTCAGCTTCTATTATTTTCTATGGGATGTGCAATTTCCGGCTGGTAATGGAAAACAAGCTATTGGAAACTGAAGATAAGCATAATGGCTTCAGACAGTAGTTTTTT
The DNA here is from genome assembly GCF_027579735.1 of Bombina bombina. Classification (NCBI taxonomy): domain Eukaryota; kingdom Metazoa; phylum Chordata; class Amphibia; order Anura; family Bombinatoridae; genus Bombina; species Bombina bombina. The sequence goes on along the minus strand of NC_069500.1, from coordinate 1,371,790,678 downwards.
CGTTTTGCCACCTTGTGAAAACCCAATTGCGACTCAATAGAACCAAGTCCAATGTTTGTAATAATTAGATATGTGCATGATCGAAAAATTCGTTTCAGTTCGGATTGATTCAGAGTTTTTCAAATTTCGTTTCTGATCGATTCGAATTTGGAAAACTTCGAATTAATTAGGATTCGTTTCGGATTCATTCGGATTCGAAAAAATTTGTCTGGATTTGGTTCGATTCGGAAATTCTGAATTTCGGTATGTGTGCTGTGTATTAGACTAGTATTATGTACTGTATATTAGGTGTAACCCATAGCAGAGTGATATAACCTAATATACTGTACAATACTAGTGTAATCCATGGCCATCCGAATTTACCGAATAAATCCGATCTGAATCTCTGAATTTGCCGAATTTTCCGAATTTCCGAATCGATCCGAACCGAATTGCACATGTCTAGTAATAATGTTATTCTCAAGTTCATTTTAATCTCAATGAATAAAGCAAGTTTATGGTCATAAGAGATGGAGTAACAGCGGTTCCCTGAGGGGTAACAGCGGTTCCCTGCACTCAATAAATATTGATTAGATCTATTTTATTTTCTTACAGGGATACTAAACCCACATTTTTTCTTTTACGATTCAGATAGAGCATGCAATGTTAAGTAACTTTCTAATTTACTCCTATTATCAGTTTTCTTCGTTCTCTTGCTATCTTTATTTAAAAAAACAGGAATGTAAAGCTTAGGAACCATTATAGGTTCAGCACCCTGGATAGCGCTTGCATATTTGTGGCTACATTTAGCCAAAAATAAGCAAGCGTAACCCAGGTCCTGAACCAAAAATGGGTTGGCTCCTAAGCTTTACATTACTGCTTTTTAAATCAAGATAGCAAGAGAGTAAAGAGAAAAATTGATAATCAGAGTAAATTAGAAAGTTGCTTAACATTGCATGCATGCTCTTTCCTAATCTTTAAAAAAAAAAATTGTGTTTAGTATCCTTTTAACTTTAGTAATTTTAAATTGTGTCTGCTATTTAACTATTATTGTTGTTGTAATGCAGTCCATTTATTGGCACAAAGGGATTAAAAGGGTTAAGCAACAATGCTTTTAATTAGTTGCACACAATTAACTAATCAGGCTATTTAAATGGTTTTACTTTTCAGCATGGATTGAATCAGTGTTCTGATGGAACACATCTGCTGGTGGCTCCTTTAGAGTATGTGAATTATTTTTATTTTTTCATGTTTTTTTTAATACTGTATTGTTTACTACAGCTTTCACTTTTCTCTTTGTTATGAAGAGGAAATAATAACATTTTGGATAGGCATGTGCATTTGGCAATTTGTTTTATAAACGACTGCCTGAAAATGGCCGTGGGTAGCGGCATTTGGCCCTTTTTGGAGCCGGATTTATTTGTGTGAACGAACAATACACAAAGATCTTAGCAAATCCAGATATTTATGTGTTGCACTTTCACAAGAATAAATCTGGCTCCAAAAAAGAGCCAAATGTTGCTCCCCGCAGCTATATCTGGCAGTCGCTTAGAAAACAAATTGTCAAATGCACATGCTTAATTATTAACCATATTATTTATTTTATATAGAAATAGCCTTAAAGTCAAATGTATTTATTTATTCATGAATAATAGTTTTTAGCTAAATTCAAGTATAAAAATAAAATGCTTTATTTTATTATAGATTTTCATTTTTTTAAACAAATGCCTATCTTTTACTTTGTGTTTACTTCAAGCAAAAGGGTTGAATATATAGTTAAAGTTTTGTTCCTATGATACTTTAGACGAGGAAATAGTGAGGTTATGAGAAGCATACATGGGTATTCTCCAATGACTGTTTGTTTTTCCTCATCATTTTACTAGCGTGGACATGGTTAGCGTAACCAAACATTTTTCATGGGATCTCACTTTATTTTGAACAAACATTTTTTCTATGCGCACTTATTTGCTCTTAGAACATTTTAACCCTTTTTTATACGCCATAAAAAAACTTAATTTCTCTTAGGTTACCTGACTTGTTCCCTCCCTTCATCCGTGTCCTAAAGCTTTGGTATTGGTATCCCACAAGTAAGGATGAATCCATGGACTGGATACACCTTGTAAGAGAAAACAGAATTTATGCTTACCTGATAAATTACTTTCTCTTACAGTGTATCCAGTCCACAGCCCGCCCTGGCATTTAAGTCAGGATAAAAAAAATTTTTTGTTTAAAACTACAGTCACCACTGCACCCTATGGTTTCTCCTTTTTCTCCTAACCGTCGGTCGAATGACTGGGGGGGCGGAGCCTGAGGGGGAGCTATATGGACAGCTCTGCTGTGTGCTCTCTTTGCCACTTCCTGTAGGGAATGAGAATATCCCACAAGTAAGGATGAATCCTTGGACTGGATACACCGTAAGAGAAAGTAATTTATCAGGTAAGCATAAATTCTGTTTTTCAAACATATTGTAATCTTGAATTCTGATTTCGTTAATACTGTTCATATATCTGACTGCGTCATTATTCCCACTGTGCCTTGAATGAGAAAAATAAATCACTGATTTGCAGAAAGTTGTTGAATGTATTAAACAAGACTTTGTGAATTGAAAATGATTTGTATGAAGAATTTTGTTGTAGTAAACTGTATCAAATTGTAAAATAAAGTGTTTTTCAGTAACTACTGAATAATTAGTTAATATCTTACGTTCTTTTAGCAGATTGTGATACCCTTTAATGGAGCAACAAAACCAAGGTTTTATATTCCATAAGCTTTCAAAACCTTACAGGTGTCTTCTTCAGATGTAGATAATAGTTGTCTGAAAAGGAGAGGTTTATATATCTTGAACATAAATAAAAAGGCAGTTTCCAGGTTATTTAATTAACACAAAGTCAGTTTCTACTGAGCATGTGCAAGAATTCACAGTATATACGTATATGCATTTGTGATTGGCTGATGGCTGTCACATGATACAGGGAGAGTGGAAATAGACATAGCTTTAAAATTTGTTAGAAAAAGATCTACAACTTATTTGAATTTCATACTAAGTACTATTGCATTGTCTTTTTATCATGTATTTGTTGATTATGCAAATCTACTGTATTTGCTGGTCCTTTAAGGATTTACAGGGAGTGCAGAATTATTAGGCAAGTTGTATTTTTGAGGATTAATTTTATTATTGAACAACAACCATGTTCTCAATGAACCCAAAAAACTCATTAATATCAAAGCTGAATAGTTTTGGAAGTAGTTTTTAGTTTGTTTTTAGTTATAGCTATTTTAGGGGGATATCTGTGTGTGCAGGTGACTATTACTGTGCATAATTATTAGGCAACTTAACAAAAAACAAATATATACCCATTTCAATTATTTATTTTTACCAGTGAAACCAATATAACATCTCAACATTCACAAATATACATTTCTGACATTCAAAAACAAAACAAAAACAAATCAGTGACCAATATAGCCACCTTTCTTTGCAAGGACACTCAAAAGCCTGCCATCCATGGATTCTGTCAGTGTTTTGATCTGTTCACCATCAACATTGCGTGCAGCAGCAACCACAGCCTCCCAGACACTGTTCAGAGAGGTGTACTGTTTTCCCTCCTTGTAAATCTCACATTTGATGATGGACCACAGGTTCTCAATGGGGTTCAGATCAGGTGAACAAGGAGGCCATGTCATTAGATTTTCTTCTTTTATACCCTTTCTTGCCAGCCACGCTGTGGAGTACTTGGACGCGTGTGATGGAGCATTGTCCTGCATGAAAATCATGTTTTTCTTGAAGGATGCAGACTTCTTCCTGTACCACTGCTTGAAGAAGGTGTCTTCCAGAAACTGGCAGTAGGACTGGGAGTTGAGCTTGACTCCATCCTCAACCCGAAAAGGCCCCACAAGCTCATCTTTGATGATACCAGCCCAAACCAGTACTCCACCTCCACCTTGCTGGTGTCTGAGTTGGACTGGAGCTCTCTGCCCTTTACCAATCCAGCCACGGGCCCATCCATCTGGCCCATCAAGACTCACTCTCATTTCATCAGTCCATAAAACCTTAGAAAAATCAGTCTTGAGATATTTCTTGGCCCAGTCTTGACGTTTCAGCTTGTGTGTCTTGTTCAGTGGTGGTCGTTTTTCAGCCTTTCTTACCTTGGCCATGTCTCTGAGTATTGCACACCTTGTGCTTTTGGGCACTCCAGTGATGTTGCAGCTCTGAAATATGGCCAAACTGGTGGCAAGTGGCATCTTGGCAGCAGCACGCTTGACTTTTCTCAGTTCATGGGCAGTTATTTTGCGCCTTGGTTTTCCCACACGCTTCTTGCGACCCTGTTGACTATTTTGAATGAAACGCTTGATTGTTCGATGATCACGCTTCAGAAGCTTTGCAATTTTAAGAGTGCTGCATCCCTCTGCAAGATATCTCACTATTTTTTACTTTTCTGAGCCTGTCAAGTCCTTCTTTTGACCCATTTTGCCAAAGGAAAGGAAGTTGCCTAATAATTATGCACACCTGATATAGGGTGTTGATGTCATTAGACCACACCCCTTCTCATTACAGAGATGCACATCACCTAATCTGCTTAATTGGTAGTAGGCTTTCGAGCCTATACAGCTTGGAGTAAGACAATATGCATAAAGAGGATGATGTGGTCAAAATACTCATTTGCCTAATAATTCTGCACTCCCTGTACTTGGGTTTGCAAGTCTGGGTCTCTCGAGACTCTCAAGGGTTCTGCATGATCATCACACTGCACCTCCTACCTTAGCTAAAATCACCTGATGTTATCTGTCATTATGATTAGTTATTTTTGATTGTGTAACAATTACTAAACAGATGTCTAGTACAGGAGATAGGGTTTTCCTTCTGAATCTGAGCTATGTACAGTTGTCCACAAGAATTGATTTTTCAGATTCTCAGGAATTGTTTTCAGTTTGCTTGTTGAGTTGAACTTATAAAAACACATCATTAGACATTTGCTGTGACCTATGCCTTGAGCCTGTATATATCACACACTGCTTAGCTGTGGGCCCCTTGGCTTTAATAACATAGTTCAGGCTAACCCAAGTATTTTTTTTTCTTTGTATCATTTTTCCCATTATCATCTTGTTATAATTTTCCACCATCTAACTGTCATTTTATCATTTATTTGAACTTACTATTTTCACCCAAATGCAATTTGAATAAACAACATACTGTTCTAATAATTTCCCCCTGGTCGTTTATCAAACAACTTGTGGTGTTCAAACACTGTAACAGTTTCCTCACTGAAAATGCATCTTTACCTTCTTTAGTTCAGCATACATTTTACCCAGTGTAATCCCGCTGGCAAACACTTTGTAACTGTCCTGTTAGAGGTCAGTGTCAGGAAGCCATCTATCTCCTTGAAATAGAGTCTTGCCTGTGGCATGACTGTAATAGCACTGGGTAAATTGTCACCCAATATACTTGCCTAAATGTGCGTGCCACTATATGCCCTGCCTCTCGTTGCCTCTCTTATGCCCTTCTGCTTCAGGACTGAAAATAAATATAAATTCTAAGACAATGTTAGCAAAAGAACAATTTGCAGTCATGTTGAAACCTGGGTTTTCCTTATTTAATCTCCTCTGATCAGGCTTCTTAGGGGCAGATATTAAAGAGTTATTGGAGTGGGCAAGCAATTGCGGTATAGAATGTAGCAGTGCTAGGCTTGTGAAGTGTATAGTTTACTTTTCATATTGTTCTGGGAAAGTAGTTAAATTACAGGAGATTAGAGAAAATAAATAATGAAAGTATATTACAAAGTGTTTACTGCAGAGAACAAGACATCTTATAGTATAGTATGTCCCATTTGTTTCAAGTCCAATTAAAGGAACAGCCTAGTCAAAATTAGACTTTCAGGATTCCTATAGGGCATGCAATGCTAAACTACTTTCCAATTTACTTTTATCATTAACTTTTCTTTGTACTCTTGGTATTCTTAGTTGAAAGCTAAGCCTAGGTAGGCTCATATGCTAATTGCTAAGCCATTGAAGGCTGCCTCTTATCTCAGTGCATTTTTACAGTTTTAAACAGCTAGACAGTGCTAGTCCGGGTATGTCATATATATATAACATTGTGCTCACTCCCGTGGAGTTATTTATGAGTTAGTACTGATTGGCTAAAATGAAATTCTGTCAAAAGAACTGAAATAAGGGGGCAGTCTGCAGAGGCTTAGATGCAAGGTAATCACAAAGGTAAAATGTATATTAATATAACCTTGTTGGTTATGCAAAACTAGGAAATGGGTAATAAAGATATTATCTATCTTTTAAAAAAAATAACATTTCTGGAGTAGACTGTCCCTTTAAGTGACCGATTCCCAGGCTCATCAATAATGTTGAATTCTTTACAAATACTCTAAGCATTTAAACAAGCTGTACTTAGTCATTTTAAATTTGCAGAGTTATTTTTAAAGAAAATTAAATATCTGTCTGCAAACTCTAAAAATAGTGGTACACCCACTAATTGCCATTTAGGATAGGTTTTTTTAATGATAATTAACCAATATTATATGCCTTGAGGCAAAATGGTAAAGCCTGATTACGCTTTATTATCTGACTTATTCAGGAAATCAAACTTTATTAACAATATGTAAATAATAATTTTTGTCTGAAAGTGCTAATTTATATGCTAATTTAAAATGAAATTGTATTGGTGATTGAGATCTAGGAAGTGTTATCATTAAATAAACCAACATTTTTATGAATATGCAGAAATACAAAACACTTAAAACGTATACTTCTAACAGTCTATTTTTATTAGATGTGAGCGTATGTTGTAGATGATTAAACTAAAGTGTCAAATTAAACTTTTTATGATTTAGATAGAGTATGTGATTTATTTATTTCAAAAATAAAAACTTTCCATTTGAGAGGACTTTTAAAATGGGCCAATATAGTTAAAAAAATATACTCTCATTCATTAAAGTGAAAGTTAATTTTGCACAGTAAAAATACAGTATCTCATTATCCCCATGTATAGCAATATAATCGCCATATTTTTTTTTAATAAAAAATATTAATAACTGCAGTTTTTTACTAACGTTTTTATTCATCCGTTTGCGTCCTGACTCCTCCCATCTTATACTTCCTGTCTTTCTCAGTCTTGCGTATAGAGCGGTCCCACCCGCTCTATACGTATCATATATGCGCGTTCACAAGGAGCAAGACCAATTGCGCATGCGATTGACAATACTGCTGGGCTCCAATGCGCAGGCGTCTCCCTCAACTCTCAACATAGTAATGAATGAATCACGATAATGTGTTCATTCATTACTATGCAATTTGTCAATGATACGGAATTAGTCAATTACTTTGTATTGCGATCCGCTTCAATCGTGAGAGGAATCGTCAGAAGTTTATGCGCATTAAGGTGTGATGATGTGCGCATGCGCGAATCGGCCACAGGCTTTGTGATGTCTAATATGCTGATTAGATCGGACGCATGCGCAGATGGGCCAATAAGAAGATGACGTAGTGTCACGGCCGCCTAACGGCCAGGATTTCAATTGGCAAAGAGCAATATGTAATGAGGAAGTAGAAAAATGATAGAAAAACGGGTTGTTATTACCGAAGACGATATTGTGAATTTAAAATAGGTAAAACTTCCTTTTGAAATAAATGTAAGAGATTTGATAAATGAAAGTCCTAATTAATTTAAATGTTAGACTTAATTATGTTGAGCAAACGTTTAAAGGGACACTGTACCCAAAATTTTTCTTTCGTGATTCAGATGATTGAGCATTCAATTTTAAGCAACTTTCTAATTTACTCCTATTAGCAAATGTTCTTCATTCTCTTGGTATCTTTATTTGAAATGCAAGAATGTAAGTTTAGATGCCGGGGCATTTTGGGTGAAAAACCTGGGTTGTCCTTGCTGATTGGTGGATAAATTCATCCACCAATAAAAAAGTGCTCTCCAGAGTACTGAAACAAAAAAAAGCTTAGATGCCTTCTTTTTCAAATAATGATAGCAAGAGAACGAAGAAAAATTGATAATAGGAGTAAATTAGAAAGTTGCTTAAAATTGCATGCTCTTTCTGAATTACAAAAGAAAACATTTGGGTTCAGTGTCCCTTTAAACTTTACCTTCACTTTAAAGCATGTCATTTTGTCACTTTCAACCCTGGAAATATATGTGTTTAAAGGGATACTAAACCCAAATTTTTCTTTCATAATTCAGATAGAGTATGCAATTTTAAGCAACTTTCTAATTTACTCCCACTATCAATTTTTATTTGTTCTCTTGCTATCTTTTTAATTAAAAAGCAGGAATTTAAAGCTTAGGAGACAGCCCATTTTAGGTTCAGCACCCTGGATAGTGCTTGCTTTTTGGTGGCTACATTTAGCAAGCTAATAAGCAAGCATAACCCAGGTTCTGAACCAAAAATGGGCCGGCTCTTAAAGGGACACTGAACCCAAATGTTTTCTTTCATGATTTGTATAGAGCATGACATTTTAAGCAACTTTCTAATATTACTCTTATTATCAAATTTTCTTCATTCTCTTTGTATCTTTATTTGAAATGCAAGAATGTAAGTTTAGATGCCGGCCCATTTTTTGGTAAACAACCTGGGTCGTCCTTGCTGATTGGTGAATAAATGTATCCACCAATAAAAAAGTGCTGTCCAGAGTACTAAACCAAAAAAAGCTTAGATGCCTTCGTTTTCAAATAAAGATAGCAAGAGAATGAAGAAAAAGAAAAAATTTGGGTTTAGTGTCCCTTTAATCAACTTTATAATTTACTCCTATGCCAGACCATTTTTGGTGAACAACCTGGGTTGTTCTTGCTGATTAGTCGATAAATTCACCCACCAATAAACAAGTGCTGTCTAGGGTCTGAACCAAAAATTGGCTGGCTCAGCTTAGATGCCTTCTTTTTCAAATATAGATAGCAAAAGAACGAAGAAAAATTGATAAAAGAAGTCAATTAGAAAGTTGCTTAAAATTGCATGCTCTATCTGAATCATTTGGGTTCAGTGTCTCTTTAAAGGGACAGTAAAGTAAAACATAAACATGATTCACATAGAGCATGCAATTTTAAACAACTTTCCAATATACTTCTATTATAAAATTTGCTTTGTTTTTTATATCCTTTGTTGAAGGCTCATATGGCCTCAGCAGCTTGGTTTTATGCACTCTATTGCAGCTTTGTTTTGTAACATTGTATGTAGAAACATGACATTGAAAAAAGACAGAAGTCCATCAAGTTCAAGCTATACAAAACTTAAAGGGATGGTAAGTTAAGAAAATGTCTATACGTTAATAAATAGTATTAATATATTGAATATAATCTTGAATTACCTTGCACTGCGCTTTTTGTACCGCTCACCTGCTATTCTGGAACAAAAAACTTTAGATTTCCAATGACACCGTGAGGTCAAAGTGGGCAACCTATGTTCTCCCTTCCCTGCTGTTCTGGGTACTTGTGTGAAGCCCACACATGCGCTATAATGTTGAAAAAAACGAACCCATGCGCATTGTAATCTGGAGTTCCAGCGCCAACGTAATCTCTCTAGCGGTCATGTGACCACAGTCATTCCTGAGCTGGAGACAGATACGCAGTCAAATTACATAGCGAGTACAGCACACAGGCATAGAGTATTACGCATGCGGCAAAGTTGTCAGAAGACCTGGCTGTAAAGTCTTCATGTACAGCTTTGCCCATGCGTGTGAAAAGCAATGCAAATGTGCACGTGTGTATATATATGTTAATTTATTATAATTCGTTAGGTGTATAGCAGATTTAGCCAGACTCCCATTCTAGGGGTTGGCAATTCTGACATCATACATAAAAATAAAATAACGTTTTAACACTTCACAGAGGCTTTATTTTCTGCAACTAGTAAGTTCATTTCCATTTTCATATAGTATTAAAGGGACAGTAAAGTCAAAATTAAACTTTCATTATTCAGATAGAACATGCAATTTTAAACCACTTTCCAATTTACTTCTGTTATCAAATTTGTTTCATTCTCTTTGTATCTTTTATTGAAGATAAAACTAGGTAGGCTCAAAAGAGCTCAGGATCTTTAGTAATCTATGGCAGATTTGCTACATTATTTGTAGCTTTGTTATACAATGTTTAACTTCTTCAATTGTTTTTTGTTTTTCAGCAGGCCCAGCAGATTCAGAATCAGCCTTTATAATATAAATGTAATTGCATGTGAGAAGGCTGAATAAAAAAAATATTTTAAAATATATACAGTAGTTATGTTAAGATTTTTGCAAATAACAATGAAAATAGACAGGTGACCATTGCTGCTACTGTGATAAACTAACTAAATTGTTATCAAGGGTTTCACAATTTGAAAAAGAAGCCAATACAGGCTTTTGGGACTGTGATATAAACTAGAGGGTCCCCTTTGTGCACATTTTTATGGTGATCATACGGCTATTTAGACAAAATGTACTTTTTTTTAAAATTGGACTTGTATATTATAAAATAAACTCTATTGCGGTTCTATAAACATTTTAAATATTTTATTATGTGTCCTTAAATATAACCTCCTCAGTAAAACCTTTTGTTGCATTTTAAACTTTCTCATTATGGGCAGGATGTTTGTAAGAGTAGGTAATTCTCTTTCAAATGAGGGGTCTTGATTGTCTGTAGCTGCTAAGGGAGCTGATATTGTGGGGTTGAATGACACACCTCTAACTAGCTACCTTGCAGCTACACTGGCACTGCCCTTTTGTGACATCACCACACAATACGGTGACATCACCGGCACTCATATTGAAGACTTGGGAGTGTTGCCCACATGGACAATAATAATCCCCGGCCTGTATTGTGAGGGATTGCTGTTCTCTCTATAAAACAATCTACATTAATATATGAACAAATGAGAATGTATCAACCGTTAAAGAGACATTACCTCTTTAGCATTTAAATAGTGGGACAAGATACTTCACCAAGACAATAGAGTCTTTATGAATTCCGCATACAGTCTAAGAGTAGGTGAAAAATACCCAATGTCCGTAGACAGCCCCAAAAGACACCTTTCATTCTACCCAGTAAGACTACTTCACAACAACAAAAACAGACGTGTACAGTATATGACATTTACTAACATTTACTTAAACACATAGCAAAATAAACTAATTTATTTAAATCATAACATTCTTTTAATTAATTAGAGCATTTTATTTTTAGTCTATAATGTCCATTTAACCTTTGGCTTGAATCCTCAGTAATTCTTTCCCTTTGTTAATGATATGAGTTTTTAATTATTTATTATTTATTTCTAAATTCAAGTTACTTATTACACAAATCCTTTTTCATCTCCCACAAAGCCATATTTTGTAGAATTGTAGAAAACTCATAAAATATGACCTCCTTTTGCTATAGTTTGCAGGAAAAAAATTATTTTATTAGTTTGAAGAATTAATATGACCCATATTATGTGCTGAAATAGGGAAGATACAAAAATATTCATGTAAACTTCATTCCCGGGGGGAATTACTCCTTATCTTCAGACCTTCCTCTCTTTGTAATGCCAGGTATGTCCCAGGTGTATAGCTTTTATTCTTGTTTTATGCAAGTTATATATAGATAATGAGACATCTCTACCATAGGGATATTCAGGGCAAAGACGTATCATATACACATGAACATTACTATAGCAGGAAATAGACATTTTGTTCAGTAATAACAGGGTGGAGCCCAAAGTGAGAAATACATCTTTAAAAGGGTGTTAAATAATAAATATATGCTAGATATAGTGATGCATTCAAAGCAAATATTAGCCTTAGAATAATATCTCCATTTATTTGTTTCACATATTAATTGTTTAAATGGGTAAATATAAGTGTAAATGTTTATTTTCTATCAAGTACTTTAGATTTTATAAAGTAAAGTGGAGCTGCAATGTTTGAACTAGTTTTCTATTTATCTCTGTTTGTGCAAAATTGTGTGGAATTCCTTTTAGATTATCCTATGTTCCGCAAAGCCTTGTTTGGACAATCTCTTTTATTGCCTGCTTTATGTCTGTCCATAATTGTGCAGAGCAAGGGAAACCGATAAGCCGCAAACATGGGGGCCGGTTTATCAAATCTCAGGTGGACATGATTCGCTGTAGAGAATCATGTCTGCCCGACATTGCTAAATGCTGACAGCATACTCTGTAGGCATTTATCATTGCACAAGCATTTCTGGTTAAATGCTTTTGCAATGCCAACCCCTGCGCATTCATGGCTAATCAGCCGCTAGCAGGGGGTGTCAATCATCCCAATAGTATCTGTCAATCATCCATGATAGCTGTAGCGAATCATGTCCGCCCGACATTGCTAAATGCTGACAGCATATGCTGTCTGCATTTATCATTGCACAAGCATTTCGGCCGCTAGCAGGGGGTGCTTAATAAATCGGCCCCATGGGCTCTATTTTTATTCAATACATTTTCAACAGCAAGTCCATCACATGAGGTTATTTTCTTTAACTTTTTAGTTTGAGCCCATCCTAAAATGTTTGAAAACCCATCAATAACATTTTTCAAATACATCTGGGGCGAGATCCGATATACGGCGCAGGTTTAGGCGCAAGCATGGAACCTGCGCCACCCGTAGTTTCAGCTCGCAACTTGAGCTATCCCATATACGGCGCCGTCAGATGCTAAAGTGCCGTAAGTCGGACAAACTAGCGATGTCCAGAAATCTGCGTAAGTAGATCTGGAGTCGCCAGTGACTTACGGCACTTTATAAACTGCCGCTGCCTACAAAACCTTACTAAAGTATTAAATCTCCCATACTGTCTAACACACCTCCCAAACATAACCCAACACGTATACACCTCTATCCGCAATCCCCAATCACACTCCTAATAATCAATATATTAACCCCTAAACCGCCGCTCCCGGACCCCGCCGCCAACTACATATGTTTTACCCCCTAATCTGACCTGCCTACACCGCCGCCAGCTACATTAAATGTTTTACTCCCTAATGTGACCCCCCTACACCGCCGCCAGCTACATTAAAATTATTTCCACCTAATGTGAGCCCCTACCCCGCCGCCACCTATTTAAACTATATTAACCCCTAATCTGACCCCTTTACACCGCCGCCACCTATATTAAAATTATTAACCCCTAATCTAATCCCCCTATACCGCCACCACCTATTTTAAATTTATTAACCCCTAAAATACTAAAATTTCCCTACCCTAAACTAAATTACAAATAGCCCTGAAAAGGGCCTTTTGCAGGGCATTGTCTCAAAGTAACCAGCTCTATTACCAGCCCTTAAAAGGGCCTTTTGTGGGGCATTGCCCCAAAGTAACCAGCTCTTTTACCTGTAATCTAATCCCCCTACACCGCCGCCACCTGTATTAAATGTATTAACCCCTAATCTAATCCCCCTACACTGCCACAACCTATATTAAATATATTAACCCCTAATCTGACCCCCTTACACTGCCGCCACCTATATTAACCCTAATTATATTAGGGTTAATATAGTTAATATAGTTATTATATTATATATATTAACTGTATTAACCCTAACTCTAACACCCCTAACTTAATTATTATTAAAATAAATCTAAATAATATTAATAATATTAACTAATGCCTAGATTTAGAGTTCTGCTTTAGCCGTCAAAAGCAGCGTTAAGGGGTCCTAACGCTGCTTTTGGTCGCCCGCTGGTATTTAGAGTCAGCCAGGAAAGGGTCTAACGCTCACTTTCAAGCCACGACTTTTCCATACAACAGATCCCTTTATGCCAATTGCGTTTCCTATCTTTTCAATGGGATCTTCCTAACACCGGTATTTAGAGTCTTGGCTGAAGTGAGCAGTAGACCCTCTACCGACAAGAATCGAGCCGCAGAAAAAAGTCAGTAGTTAAGAGCTTTCTGGGCTAACGCCGGTTTATAAAGCTCTTAACTACTGTGCTCTAAAGTACACTAACACTCATAAACTACCTATGTACCCCTAAACCGAGGTCCCCCCACATCTCCGCCACTATAATAATTTTTTTTAACCCCTAATCTGCCGACCGCACACCGCCACCACCTACATTATCCCTATGAACCCCTAATCTGCTGCCCCTAACATCGCCGACACCTTCATAATATTTATTAACCCCTAATCTGCCCCCCCAACGTCGCCGCTACCTACCTACACTTATTAACACCTAATCTGCCGACCGGACCTCGCTGCTACTCTAATAAAGTTATTAACCCCTAAACCGCCGCACTCCCGCCTTGCAAACCCTATAATAAATAGTAATAACCCCTAATCTGCCCCCCCCCACGTCGCCGCCACCTAACTTCAAGTATTAACCCCTAATATGCCAACCGGACCTCGCTGCTACTATAATAAATGTATTAACCCCTAAAGCTAAGTCTAACCCTAACACTCCCCTAAATTAAATATAATTTTAATCTAACTAAATAAATTAAATCTTATTAACTAAAGTATTCCTATTTAAATCTAAATACTTACAGGTAAAATAAACCCTAATATAGCTACAATATAACCAATAATTATATTGTAGCTATTTTAGGATTTATATTTATTTTACAAGCAACTTTGTATTTATTTCTCTTGTTAAGTGTATCCAGTCCACGGATCATCCATTACTTATGGGATATTAACTCCTCCCCAACAGGAAGTGCAAGAGGATTCACCCAGCAGAGCTGCTATATAGCTCCTCCCCTAACTGCCATTACCAGTCATTCTCTTGCACCCAACGAATAGATAGGATGTGTGAGAGGACTGTGGTGATTATACTTAGTTTCATACCTTCAATCAAAAGTTTGTTATTTTATAATAGCACCGGAGTGTGTTATTCCTTCTCTGGTAGAATTTGAAGAAGAATCTACCTGAGTTTTTCTATGATTTTAGCCGGAGTAGTTAAGATCATATTGCTGTTTCTCGGCCATCTGAGGAGAGGTAAACTTCAGATCAGGGGACAGCGGGCAGATTAATCTGCAAAGAGGTATGTAGCAGCTTATTATTTTCTGACAATGGAATTGATGAGAAAATTCTGCCATACCGATATAATGTAAACTCAGCCTTAAATGCAGTAGCAGCAACTGGTATCAGGCTGTCATGTATGTATATTTTACACTTCAGTATTCTGGGGAATGGCACTTCACTGGAATTATACTGTATGCATAAAACTTTAGCCTAATTTGCAGGGACTAGCAACAGGCTTTTTAATAACACTCAATTTATTAATGTTAAACGTTTTTTGCTGGCATGTAAAATCGTTTAATTTTCTGAGGTACTGGGTGAAAAAATGTTTTGGGCACTATTTTTTTCCACTTGGCAGTCGTTTTATTTAATTTATGACAGTTTACTGATCTCTCTCACTGTTATGTGTGAGGGGGAGGGACCTTTTTTGGTGCTTTTGCTACGCATCAAAAAATTCAGTCAGAAGTTTATTGTCTTCCCTGCATGATCCGGTTCATCTCTACAGAACTCAGGGGTCTTCAAAACTTGTTTTGAGGGAGGTAATCACTCACAGCAGAGCTGTGAGATTGTAGTTGACTGATAAAAAAAAAAAAAAAACGTTTATTTCTGTATTTTTTTTTTTTTTTTTTTTCTGCTATCAGGGTTAGTTATCCTTTGCTAATGGGAGCAATCCTTTGCTAAAATTGTGTTTTTTACAAAGATTTGATGCTATAACTTTTCAGTTTATTAATTTTTAACTGTCATAACTTTTTCTGTGCTTCTTATAGGCACAGTACGTTTTCATATTATAGTAAATTACTTGAAAAGTATTTCCAATTTGCTAGTTTATTTGCTAGTGTGTTAAACATGTCTGATTCAGAGGAAGATATCTGTGCTATATGTGCTAAAGCCAAAGTGGAGCCCAATAGAAATTTATGTACTAACTGTATTGATGCTACTTTAAATAAAAGTCAATCTGTACAAATTGAACATATTTCACCAAACAACGAGGGGAGAGTTATGCCGACTAACTCTCCTCACGTGTCAGTACCTGCATCTCCCGCTCGGGAGGTGCGTGATATTGTAGCGCCAAGTACATCTGGGCGGCCATTACAAATCACATTACAGGATATGGCTACTGTTATGACTGAAGTTTTGGCTAAATTACCAGAACTAAGAGGTAAGCGTGATCACTCTGGGGTGAGAACAGAGTGCGCTGATAATATTAGGGCCATGTCAGACACTGCGTCACAATTTGCAGAACATGAGGACGGAGAGCTTCATTCTGCGGGTGACGGTTCTGATCCAAACAAACTGGATTCAGATATTTCAAATTTTAAATTTAAGCTGGAAAACCTCCGTGTATTACTAGGGGAGGTGTTAGCGGCTCTGAATGATTGTAACACAGTTGCAATACCAGAGAAAATGTGTAGGTTGGATAAATATTTTGCGGTACCGGCGAGTACTGACGTTTTTCCTATATCTAAGAGACTTACTGAAATTGTTACTAAGGAGTGGGATAGACCCGGTGTGCCGTTCTCACCCCCTCCGATATTTAGAAAGATGTTTCCAATAGACGCCACCACACGGGACTTATGGCAAACGGTCCCTAAGGTGGAGGGAGCAGTTTCTACTTTAGCTAAGCGTACCACTATCCCGGTGGAGGATAGCTGTGCCTTTTCAGATCCAATGGATAAAAAGTTAGAGGGTTACCTTAAGAAAATGTTTGTTCAACAAGGTTTTATATTGCAACCTCTTGCATGCATTGCGCCTGTCACGGCTGCAGCAGCATTTTGGTTTGAGTCTCTGGAAGAGACACTTGAATCGGCTCCATTAGATGAGATTACACACAAGCTTAAAGCCCTTAAGTTAGCTAACTCATTTATTTCAGATGCCGTAGTACATTTAACTAAACTTACGGCTAAGAATTCCGGATTCGCTATTCAGGCACGCAGAGCACTGTGGCTAAAATCCTGGTCAGCTGACGTTACTTCTAAATCTAAATTGCTTAATATACCTTTCAAAGGGCAGACCTTATTCGGGCCCGGGTTGAAAGAAATTATCGCTGACATTACAGGAGGTAAAGGCCATGCCCTGCCTCAAGACAGAGCCAAACCTAAGGCTAGACAGTCTAATTTTCGTTCCTTTCTTAATTTCAAAGCAGGAGCAGCATCAACTTCCTCTGCACCAAAACAGGAAGCAGCTGTTGCTCGTTACAGACAAGGCTGGAGACCTAACCAGTCCTGGAACAAGGGCAAGCAGGCCAGGAAACCTGCTGCTGCCCCTAAGACAGCATGAATCGAGGGCCCCCGATCCGGGAACGGATCTAGTGGGGGGCAGACTTTCTCTCTTCGCCCAGGCTTGGGCAAGAGATGTCCAGGATCCCTGGGCGTTAGAGATCATATCTCAGGGATACCTTCTAGACTTCAAATTCTCTCCCCCAAGAGGGAGATTTCATCTGTCAAGGTTGTCAACAAACCAAATAAAGAAAGAGGCGTTTCTACGCTGCGTACAAGATCTTTTATTAATGGGAGTGATCCATCCGGTTCCGCGGTCGGAACAAGGACAAGGGTTTTACTCAAATCTGTTTGTGGTTCCCAAAAAAGAGGGAACTTTCAGGCCAATCTTGGATTTAAAGATCCTAAACAAATTCCTAAGAGTTCCATCGTTCAAAATGGAAACTATTCGGACAATTTTACCCATGATCCAAAAGGGTCAGTACATGACCACAGTGGATTTAAAGGATGCTTACCTTCACATACCGATTCACAAAGATCATTACCGGTATCTAAGGTTTGCCTTTCTAGACAGGCATTACCAGTTTGTAGCTCTTCCATTCGGATTGGCTACGGCTCCGAGAATCTTCACAAAGGTTCTGTGTGCTCTTCTGGCGGTACTAAGACCGCAAGGAATTGCGGTAGCTCCGTACCTAGACGACATTCTGATACAAGCTTCAAGCTTTCAAACTGCCAAGTCTCATACAGAGTTAGTACTGGCATTTCTAAGGTCGCATGGATGGAAGGTGAACGAAAAGAAGAGTTCTCTCTTTCCACTCACAAGAGTTCCCTTCTTGGGGACTCTTATAGATTCTGTAGAAATGAAGATTTACCTGACAGAAGACAGGTTAACAAAGCTTCAAAATGCATGCCGTGTCCTTCATTCCATTCAACACCCGTCAGTAGCTCAATGCATGGAGGTGATCGGCTTAATGGTAGCAGCAATGGACATAGTACCCTTTGCACGTCTACATCTCAGACCGCTGCAATTGTGCATGCTAAGTCAGTGGAATGGGGATTACTCAGACTTGTCCCCTACTCTGAATCTGGATCAAGAGACCAGAAATTCTCTTCTATGGTGGCTTTCTCTTCCACATCTGTCCAGGGGGATGCCATTCAGCAGGCCGGACTGGACAATTGTAACAACAGACACCAGCCTACTAGGTTGGGGCGCTGTCTGGAATTCTCTGAAGGCTCAGGGACAATGGAATCAGGAGGAGAGTCTCCTACCAATAAACATTCTGGAATTGAGAGCAGTTCTCAATGCCCTTCTGGCTTGGCCCCAGTTAACAACTCGGGGGTTCATCAGGTTTCAGTCGGACAACATCACGACTGTAGCTTACATCAACCATCAGGGAGGGACAAGAAGCTCCCTAGCAATGATGGAAGTATCAAAGATAATTCGCTGGGCAGAGTCTCACTCTTGCCACCTGTCAGCAATCCACATCCCTGGAGTGGAGAACTGGGAGGCGGATTTCTTAAGTCGTCAGACTTTTCATCCGGGGGAGTGGGAACTTCATCCGGAGGTCTTTGCCCAAATACTTTGACGTTGGGGCAAACCAGAGATAGATCTCATGGCGTCTCGACAGAACGCCAAGCTTCCTCGTTACGGGTCCAGATCCAGGGATCCGGGAGCGGTTCTGATAGATGCTTTGACAGCACCTTGGACCTTCGGGATGGCTTATGTGTTTCCACCCTTCCCGATGCTTCCTCGATTGATTGCCAGAATCAAACAGGAGAGAGCATCAGTGATTCTAATAGCGCCTGCATGGCCACGCAGGACTTGGTATGCAGATCTAGTGGACATGTCATCCTGTCCACCTTGGTCGCTACCTCTGAAACAGGACCTTCTGATCCAGGGTCCCTTCAAACATCAAAATCTAATTTCTCTGAAGCTGACTGCTTGGAAATTGAACGCTTGATTTTATCAAAACGTGGTTTTTCTGAGTCAGTTATTGATACCTTAATACAGGCTAGGAAGCCTGTTACCAGAAAGATTTACCATAAGATATGGCGCAAATACTTATATTGGTGCGAATCCAAGAGTTACTCATGGAGTAAGGTTAGGATTCCGAGGATATTGTCTTTTCTACAAGAAGGTTTAGAAAAGGGTTTATCCGCTAGTTCCTTAAAGGGACAGATTTCAGCTCTGTCCATTCTTTTACACAAACGTCTGTCAGAAGTTCCGGACGTTCAAGCTTTTTGTCAGGCTTTAGCTAGGATCAAGCCTGTGTTTAAAACTGTTGCTCCACCATGGAGTTTGAACTTAGTTCTTAATGTTTTACAGGGGGTTCCGTTTGAACCCCTTCATTCCATTGATATCAAGTTGTTATCTTGGAAAGTTCTGTTTTTAATGGCGATTTCCTCGGCTCGAAGAGTCTCTGAGTTATCTGCCTTACATTGTGATTCTCCTTATCTGATTTTTCATTCAGACAAGGTAGTTCTGCGTACTAAACCTGGGTTCCTACCTAAGGTGGTCACTAACAGGAATATCAATCAAGAGATTGTGGTTACATCTTTGTGTCCTAATCCTTCTTCGAAAAAGGAACGTCTGCTACACAATCTAGATGTAGTCCGTGCCCTGAAATTTTATCTACAGGCAACTAAGGATTTTCGACAAACGTCTTCCCTGTTTGTCGTTTATTCTGGTCAGAGGAGAGGTCAAAAAGCTTCGGCTACCTCTCTCTCCTTTTGGCTTCGTAGCATAATACGGTTAGCCTATGAGACTGCTGGACAGCAGCCTCCTGAAAGAATTACAGCACATTCTACTAGAGCTGTGGCTTCCACTTGGGCCTTTAAGATTGAGGCTTCTGTTGAACAGATTTGCAAGGCTGCAACTTGGTCTTCTCTTCATACTTTTTCCAAATTTTACAAATTTGACACTTTTGCTTCTTCGGAGGCTGTTTTTGGGAGAAAGGTTCTTCAGGCAGTGGTTCCTTCCGTATAAAGAGCCTGCCTGTCCCTCCCGTCATCCGTGTACTTTAGCTTTGGTATTGGTAACCCATAAGTAATGGATGATCCGTGGACTGGATACACTTAACAAGAGAAAACATAATTTATGCTTACCTGATAAATTTATTTCTCTTGTAGTGTATCCAGTCCACGGCCCGCCCTGTCACTTTAAGGCAGGTAATTTTTCCATTAAACTACAGTCACCACTGTACCCTATGGTTTTCCTTTCTCTACATGTTTTCGGTCGAATGACTGGTAATGGCAGTTAGGGGAGGAGCTATATAGCAGCTCTGCTGGGTGAATCCTCTTGCACTTCCTGTTGGGGAGGAGTTAATATCCCATAAGTAATGGATGATCCGTGGACTGGATACACTACAAGAGAAATAAATTTATCAGGTAAGCATAAATTATGTTTTTAACTAGGTACAATAGCTATTAAATAGTTATTTACTATTTAATAGCTACCTAGTTAAAATAATTACAAAATTACCTGTAAAAAAAATCCTAACCTAAGTTACAATTAAACCTAACACTACACTATCATTAAATTAATTAAATAAATTACCTACAATTACATACAATTAAATACACTAAACTAAATTACAAAAGAAAACAAACACTAAATTACAAAAAATAAAAAAATATTACAAGAATTTTATACTAATTACACCTAATCTAAGCCCCCTTATAAAATAAAAAAGCCCCCCAAAATAATAAAGGTCCCTACCCTATTCTAAATTAAAAAGTAACCAGCTCTTTTACCAGCCCTTAACAGGGCTTTTTGCGGGGCTTTCCCCAAAGTCAACAGCTCTTTTACCTGTAAAAAAAACACAATACCCCCCCGCAACATTACAACCCACCACCCACATACCCCTACTCTAACCCAAACCCCCCTTAAATAAACCTAACACTACCCCCCTGAAGATCTCCCTACCTTGAGCCGTGTTCACCCAGCTGGGCACCAATGGACCAAAAGAGGACATTCGGAGCGGCAGAAGTCTTAATCCTATCCGGGCAGAAGAGGACATCCGGACTGGCAGACATCTTCCTCCAAGCGGCATCTTCTATCTTCATCCATCCGACGAGGAGCGGCTCCATCTTCAAGACCTCCGGCATGGAACATCCTCC
Organism: Bombina bombina; assembly: GCF_027579735.1. Taxonomy (NCBI): domain Eukaryota; kingdom Metazoa; phylum Chordata; class Amphibia; order Anura; family Bombinatoridae; genus Bombina; species Bombina bombina. The sequence goes on along the minus strand of NC_069500.1, from coordinate 1,371,769,437 downwards.
TTCTCCGACGACTAGACGATGAATGACGGTTCCTTTAAGTGACGTCATCCAAGATGGCGTCCCTCGAATTCCGATTAGCTGATAGGATTCTATCAGCCAATCGGAATTAAGGTAGGAAAAATCTGATTGGCTGATTGAATCAGCCAATCAGATTCAAGTTCAATCTGATTGGCTGATCCAATCAGCCAATCAGATTGAGCTTGCATTCTATTGGCTGTTCCAATGGAGCTGCTCCTCGTCTGATGGATGAAGATAGAAGATAGAAGATGCCACTTGGATGAAGATGTCTGCAGGTCCGGATGTCCTCTTCTGCCCGGTTAGGATGAAGACTTCTGCCGCTCCGGATGTCCTCTTTTGGTCCATCAGTGCCCCGCTGGGTGAACACAGCTCAAGGTAGGGAGATCTTCAGGGGAGTAGTGTTAGGTTTATTTAAGGGGGGTTTGGGTTAGAGTAGGGGTATGTGGGTGGTGGGTTGTAATGTTGGAAAGTGTTATTGTGGTTTTTTTTAAAGGCAAAAGAGCAGATTACTTTGGGGCATGCCCCACAAAAAGCCCTTTTAAGGGCTGGTAATAGAGCTGTTAACTTTTGTAATTTAGATAAGGGTAGGGAATTTTTTTTATTTTGCTGGGCTTTGTTATGTTATTAGGGGGCTTAGAGTAGGTGTAATTAGCTTTAAATTCTTGTAATCTTTTTTTATTTTTTGTAATTTTTTTTTTGTAATTTAGTTTAGTTTATTTAATTGTAGGTAATTGTAGGTAATTTATTTAATTTATTTAATTATAGTGTAGTGTTATTTTACAGGTAATTTTGAAATTATTTTAACTAGGTAGCTATTAAATAGTAAATAACTACTTATTAGCTATTGTACCTAGTTAAAATAAATACAAAGTTGCCTGTAAAATAAATATAAATCCTAAAATAGCTACAATATAATTATTCGTTATATTGTAGCTATATTAGGGATTATTTTACAGGTAAGTATTTAGTTTTAAATAGGAATACTTTAGTTAATAAGAGTTAATTTATTTCGTTAGATTAAAGTTATATTTAACTTAGGGGGGTGTTAGGGTTAGGGTTAGACTTAGCTTTACGGGTTAATACATTTATTAGAGTAGCGGCGAGGTCCGGTCGGCAGATTTGGGGTTAATACTTGAAGTTAGGTGGCGGCGATGTTAGGGAGGGCAGATTAGGGGTTAATACTATTTAATATAGGGTCTGCGAGGCGGGAGTGCGGCGGTTTAGGGGTTAATACATTTATTATAGTAGCGGCGAGGTCCGGTCGGCAGATTAGGGGTTAATAAGTGTAGGTAAGGTAGCGGCAACCTGGGGGGCAGATTAGGTGTTAATAAATATAATATAGGGGTCGGCGGTGTTAGGGGCAGCAGATTAGGGGTTCATAGGGATAATGTAGGTTGCGGCGGTGTCCGGAGCGGCAGATTAGGGGTTAATAATAATATGCAGGTGTCAGCGATAGCAGGGGCGGCAGATTAGGGGTTAATAAGTGTAAGGTTAGGGGTGTTTAGACTCGGGGTACATGTTAGGGTATTAGGTGCAGACTTAGAAACTGTTTCCCCGTAGGAAACAATTGGGCCGAGTTAGGAGCTGAACGCTGCTTTTTTGCAGGTGTTTTTTTTCAGCCCAAACTGCCTTATTGTTTCCTATGGGGGAATCGTGCACAAGCATGTTTTTCCAGCTAGCCGCTACCGTAAGCAATGCTGGTCTTGAGAGTTGAAGTGGCAGTAAATATGCCTTTACGCTCCTTTTATGGAGCCTAACGCAGCCCTTCAGAGAACTCTAAATACCAGCGTTGTTTAGAAGCAGCGCTAGAAAAAAAAGACGCGTAGCTAACGCACCCCTTTGGCCGCAAAACTCTAAATCTAGGTGTAAATTATTCCTATTTAAAACTAAATACTTACCTATAAAATAAACCCTAAGATAGCTACAATATAATTAATAATTACATTGTAGCTATTTTAGGGTTTATATTTATTTTACAGGTAACTTGGTATTTATTTTAACTAGGTACAATAGCTATTAAATAGTTAATAACTATTTAATAGCTACCTAGTTAAAATAATTACCAAATTACCTGTAAAATAAATCCTAACCTAGGTTACAAATACACCTACACTATCAATAAATTAATTTAACTACAAATATCTAAACTAAAATACAATTAAATAAACTAAACTAAATTACAAAAACAAACAAACACTAAATTACAAAAAATAAAAAAGATTACAAAAATTTTAAGCTAATTACACCTAATCTAAACCCCCTAATAAAATAATAAAGCCCCCCAAAATAAAAAAAAATCCCTACCCTATTCTAAAGTACAAAGTTATCAGCTCTTTACCAGCCCTTAAAATGGCTTTTTGTGGGGCATTGCCCCAAATTAATCAACATTACAACCCACCACCCACATACCCCTATTCTAACCCACCCAAACCCCCCTTAAAAAAAACCTATCACTAACCCCCTGAAGATCTCCCTACCTTGAGTCGTCTTCACCCAGCCGAGACGATGTCTTCATCCAATCCAGGCGATGTGGTCCTCCATCCGGGCGATGTCTTCATCCAAGCGGCAAAGAAGAGGTCTTCCATCCGGGCAATGTCTTCATCCAAGCGGCAAAGAAGAGGTCTTCCATCCGGGCTATGTCTTCCTCCAAGCAGCATCTTCTATCTTCTTTCTTCCAGCTCCATCTTCAGACCTCCTACGCGGAACATCCAGCTGGCCCCGACGGACTAACGACGAATGAAGGTTCCTTTAAATGACGTCATCCAAGATGGCGTCCCTAAAATTCTGATTGGCTGATAGGGGTCCGGGAGCGGTGGTTTAGGGGTTAAGATTTCTCCATTTTCGCCACGTAAGTCCTTACGCTGTATATTGGATACCAAACTGCGCTGGTTTGGTATACCTGTCTATGGGCCAAAAAACTACGGCCGAAGGCAGAAATATACGAGCGTAACTTCTAGGTTACGCCATATATAGGATACCAAACCAGGGCAAAATTTGGCGTCGCCGGCTTTTGCGGGCGACACTGCATATCGGACCGGGCCCCTGGTCCTCAAAAACACCTGCATGATTGACAAATTAACATCACTGTTTCAATTTAAAAAAAAAAATTACAACAAAATTCAGCTATAGGTCAGATGACCAACAAATTCTACACCTTAGATTTGTTATAACAACTTTTTGTATGGCATATCTTTTATTTATTTTTTTACTGTTTCCATGGCTTTTTTTGATTGTTAAAGATTTTGCACATGACAAGTTCAACTTCAAACAGATATAATTTCTCATTTTGATTTTAACAGAATATTTAATAAAAAGTTTAATTCACGTTTTAAGTATAATCAGACATTTACTCATCTATTAATGATTGAAGTGATAGTGATAACTATATTAATTATAAAATTATACAAAATTATATCAAATTATAAATTGCACAACACATCTCTTAAATACATTTGATCAGGTAAGTCAAAAAACAAACAAACAAAAATTTTTTTTTTTATACTGTTTGAGAAAAAGAAGGTGACGCCAATCATCAACAGTTCATGTAACCGTATGAGGGGCCGTTAGGGACATAATTCAGCTTTGCTTATACTTTGTGTTCGTCACAGAATCGTTTACATCATATAGTGAGAAATGTTTATCATATAATGAAATGCATATTCTATATAGTGAAATCCATATGTCATATACTGAAATCCATGTATCATATAATGAAATTGAAATACTATATACTGAAATCCATATATTATACAGGGAGTGCAGAATTATTAGGCAAATGAGTATTTTGACCACATCATCCTCTTTATGCATGTTGTCTTACTCCAAGCTGTATTGGCTCGAAAGCCTACTACCAATTAAGCATATTAGGTGATGTGCATCTCTGTAATGAGAAGGGGTGTGGTCTAATGACATCAACACCCTATATCAGGTGTGCATAATTATTAGGCAACTTCCTTTCCTTTGGCAAAATGGGTCAAAAGAAGGACTTGACAGGCTCAGAAAAGTCAAAAATAGTGAGATATCTTGCAGAGGGATGCAGCACTCTTAAAATTGCAAAGCTTCTGAAGCGTGATCATCGAACAATCAAGCGTTTCATTCAAAATAGTCAACAGGGTCGCAAGAAGTGTGTGGAAAAACCAAGGCGCAAAATAACTGCCCATGAACTGAGAAAAGTCAAGCGTGCAGCTGCCAAGATGCCACTTGCCACCAGTTTGGCCATGTTTCAGAGCTGCAACATCACTGGAGTGCCCAAAAGCACAAGGTGTGCAATACTCAGAGACATGACCAAGGTAAGAAAGGCTGAAAGATGACCACCAATGAACAAGACACACAAGCTGAAACGTCAAGACTGGGCCAAGAAATACCTCAAGACTGATTTTTCTAAGGTTTTATGGACTGATGAAATGAGAGTGAGTCTTGATGGGCCAGATGGATGGGCCCGTGGCTGGATTGGTAAAGGGCAGAGAGCTCCAGTCCGACTCAGATGCCAGCAAGGTGGAGGTGGAGTACTGGTTTGGGCTGGTATCATCAAAGATGAACTTGTGGGGCCTTTTCGGGTTGAGGATGGAGTCAAGCTCAACTCCCAGTCCTACTGCCAGTTTCTGGAAGACACCTTCTTCAAGCAGTGGTACAGGAAGAAGTCTGCATCCTTCAAGAAAAACATGATTTTCATGCAGGACAATGCTCCATCACACGCGTCCAAGTACTCCACAGCGTGGCTGGCAAGAAAGGGTATAAAAGAAGAAAATCTAATGACATGGCCTCCTTGTTCACCTGATCTGAACCCCATTGAGAACCTGTGGTCCATCATCAAATGTGAGATTTACAAGGAGGGAAAACAGTACACCTCTCTGAACAGTGTCTGGGAGGCTGTGGTTGCTGCTGCACGCAATGTTGATGGTGAACAGATCAAAACACTGACAGAATCCATGGATGGCAGGCTTTTGAGTGTCCTTGCAAAGAAAGGTGGCTATATTGGTCACTGATTTGTTTTTGTTTTGTTTTTGAATGTCAGAAATGTATATTTGTGAATGTTGAGATGTTATATTGGTTTCACTGGTAAAAATAAATAATTGAAATGGGTATATATTTGTTTTTTGTTAAGTTGCCTAATAATTATGCACAGTAATAGTCACCTGCACACACAGATATCCCCCTAAAATAGCTACAACTAAAAACAAACTAAAAACTACTTCCAAAACTATTCAGCTTTGATATTAATTAGTTTTTTGGGTTCATTGAGAACATGGTTGTTGTTCAATAATAAAATGAATCCTCAAAAATACAACTTGCCTAATAATTCTGCACTCCCTGTATACTGAAATGAATATATCATATACTGAAATCAATATATCACAGAATGAAACCCATAAGCCATATAGTGAAATCGATATGTTATATACTGAATTGCATGGCATATACTGAAATCAATGTCATATACTGAAATGTGTATCCTATATAATGAAATCCACATACCATATACTGAAAACCATATTCTGTATACTTAAATACATATGTCATATACTGAAATGTCTATGCTATATAATGAAATCCATATGTAATATACTGAAATGCATATATCATATACTGAAATCAATATTTCATATACTGAAATCAATATTTCATATATTGAAATCCATGTCATATACTGAAATATATGTTGTATAATGAAATTCATATACTATATAGTGAAAAGCATATATCATAGAATGAAATCCATATATCATGTGCTGAAATCCATGTCATATAAGGAAATGCATATTCTATATAGTGAAATCCATATTCTATATAGTGAAAACCATATTTTATATAATGAAATACATATTCTATATAGTGAAATCAATATACTATATACTGAAACTGATATGGAATGAAAATTGTATTTTCATATACTGAAATTAGTCATCAGTCACATGACCCTGACCTTGCCCTGACCCTGGCTCATTGCTACTTTTCCCTGTGAGTCTAGTTTTGCAGTCAAAGGAAGCAGTCCTAGGTGAGTACAATCATGACTATCCTGTGTTCTCAGCTAGAATAGCGAGAGACCCCCAGACAATACAGGCCCTGATCAGACATGCACAACAGCCTCCAGACATAAAGACACACATTTTAATCCTTGCTTCTTTCAAGGTAGCCATGAGTTTTAACATATGCATCATTATCATCTATATGTATATCTATTTATCTAACATATCTGGTATCTATCTTTCTATCTATCTATACAGTATATATCTATACAGTATCTATCTATCTATCTATCATCTATCTATCTATCTATCTATCTATCTATCTATCTATCTATTTTATGTGTCACTATATCTATACAAGTGTTTAAATGCAGAATGCTCCCATGTATTGCCCACTTGCTGATCTGCCATACAGTGTATAACATTAGGAAGTTTGGGATTATAAAATTGTGTAAAAAAACTTGCTTAAGGGGACAATAAACTAAAAATTGCACATTCATGATTTAAACAGAGCATGTGGTTTTAAACAACTTTCCACTTTGATTCTATTCTATAATTTGCACCCTTCCTTTGTCATCCTTTGTTGAAAAGCAGATCTATTCAGGCTTATGAGCAGCAAAGCAATACTGATTGATAGCTGCTGATTGTTGGCTACACATATTTTCCTACTGTTATTGGTTCATCCAATGTGTTCAGCTAGCTCACCGTAGTGCATTGTCACTACTTTGATAAAGGATACCAAGAGAATAAAGAAAATTTGAAAAAAGAAGTACATTGGAAAGCTGTTCAAAAAAATATCTGCCCTATCTGTGCAGCAGTGGTGACTCTGGGAACAATATATAGGGGCCACATAAGATACCACAGTCAGAACTGGGGGGGTACTAATAATTTCACCACTAAATCATATATATATATTACGGTACCTACTAAATCACATATATATATTACGGTACCTACTAAATCACATATATATATATATTACGGTACCTACTAAATCACATATATATATTACGGTACCTACTAAATCATATATATATATTACGGAACCTACTAAATCACATATATATATTACGGTACCTACTAAATCACATATATATATTACGGTACCTACTAAATCATATATATATATTACGGTACCTACTAAATCATATATATTACGGTACCTACTAAATCACATATATATATTACGGTACCTACTAAATCATATATATATATATATTACGGTACCTACTAAATCATATATATATATTACGGTACCTACTAAATCACATATATATATTACGGTACCTACTAAATCATATATATATATTACGGAACCTACTAAATCACATATATATATTACGGTACCTACTAAATCACATATATATATTACGGTACCTACTAAATCATATATATATATTACGGTACCTACTAAATCATATATATTACGGTACCTACTAAATCACATATATATATTACGGTACCTACTAAATCATATATATATATTACGGTACCTACTAAATCATATATATATATTACGGTACCTACTAAATCACATATATATATTACGGTACCTACTAAATCACATATATATATTACGGTACCTACTAAATCATATATATATCACGGTACCTACTAAATCACATATATATATTACGGTACCTACTAAATCATATATATATATTACGGTACCTACTAAACCTCTGCACTGTGCCATGTAAGACTCATTTATCAAGGTCATCATCTAGCAAAGCTTTATTTAAAAATTAAAGAAAGAAAAAAAAACATGGTAGCCAGGCACAGGTTTCTGAACTACTCTGTATAATCCGTGTAAGCAATACTGATTGATAGCTGCTGATTGGTGGCTACACATATTTTCCTACTGTCATTGGTTCATTCAATGTGTTCAGCTAGCTCACAGTAGTGCATTGTCACTACATTGATAAAGGATACTAAGAGAATAAAGAAAATTTGAAAAAAGAAGTACATTGGAAAGCTGTTCAAAAAAATATCTGCCCTATCTGAATCATGAAAGAAAAATACTTACACGGATTATACAGAGTAGTTCAGAAACCTGTGCCTGGCTACCATGGTTTTTTTTCTTTCTTTAATTTTTAAATAAAGCTTTGCTAGATGATGACCTTGATAAATGAGTCTTACATGGCACAGTGCAGAGGTTTAGTAGGTACCGTAATATATATATATGATTTAGTAGGTACCGTAATATATATATATATATGATTTAGTAGGTACCGTAATATATATATGTGATTTAGTAGGTACCGTAATATATATATATGATTTAGTAGGTACCGTAATATATATATATATGATTTAGTAGGTACCGTAATATATATATATATGATTTAGTAGGTACCGTAATATATATATATATGATTTAGTGGTGAAATTATTAGTGCCCCCCCAGTTCTGACTGTGGTATCTTATGTGGCCCCCTATATATTGTTCCCAGAGTCACCACTGCTGCACAAAGTCTGCTGACAGCAGCAGTGAGAGCAGACGTGTAGCTGCAGATTGCAGAAGCATGGGAGGAAGAGAGGTCATTTTTCTTAAAGGGACAGGAAACACTAAAATTTTCTTTCATGATTTGTATAGAACATACAATTTTAAAAAAATTCCAATTTACTTCCATTATCTAAATTGCTTTGTTCTCTTGTTATCCTTTGCTTAAGATACAGCATTGCAATACTGGCAGCAAGCTGAACACATCTATTTAGCCAATCACAAGAGACAAATGTGTGCAGGCACCAATTAGCATCAGCTCCCACTAGTGTATGATATGTGTGTATTCTTTTTCAACAAGGGTTACAAAGAGAACGAAGCACATTTGAAAATAGAAGTGAATTGAAAAGTGTCTTAAAATGACTTGCTCTATCGGAATCATGCAAGTTTAATTTTGACTTTCCTATCCCTTTAAGTTATAGGGGCCGATTTAACAATGTGCGGGTGGACATGATCCGCTGTATCGGATCTTGCCTGCTGCACAGCGATAAATGTATGACAGCATACGCTGTCGGCATTTATCATTGCACAAGCATTTCTAGAGAAATGCTTGTGCAATGCCGCCCCCTTCTCATTGGCTACCAATCAGCCGCTAGCAGGGGGTGTCAATCAACTCGATCGTATCTGATCTTGCTGATTTCTGTCCGCCGCCTCAGAGGTGGGGACGAGTTAAGGAGCAGCGGTGTTAAGATTGCTTATTTTTAACTTACATTTCTGACGATCCTGAAGGATCGCGCAGAAACAGCTGTATTCTCAGCTTGTTAAATTGGCCCCATAGTGTGGCTGTCTGTCGTTATCAGGCATTTCCTAAATTATAACTAAATAATCCTATTATTAAAATAAAAGACTTAAATTATATGGATTTATTTATATCAAATTAAACACTGTATGCAAATAAAGCATTGTCTTTTTTTCCAATAAAAACATATTCACTTTACCTCTATCTGTCTCTCTATGTCTGAATCTGTCTATCGATCTGTCTATCTATCAGTCTATCATGTCTGTCTATCATCTACAGTGGGGAAAAAAAGTATTTAGTCAGCCACCAATTGTGCAAGTTCTCCCACTTAAGAAGATGAGAGATGCCTGTAATTTTCATCAAAGGTATACCTCAACTATGAGAGACAAAATGTAGAAACAAATCCAGACAATTACATTGTCTGATTTGGAAAGAATTTATTTGCAAATTATGGTGGAAAATAAGTATTTAGTCAATATCAAAAGTTCATCTCAATACTTTGTTATATATCCTTTGTTGGCAATGACAGAGGTCAAACGTTTTCTGTAAGTCTTCACAAGGTTGTCACACACTGTTGCTGGTATGTTGGCCCATTCCTGCATGCAGATCTCCTCTAGAGCAGTGATGTTTTGGGGCTGTCGCTGGGCAACACAGACTTTCAATTCCCTCCAAAGGTTTTCTATTGAGTTGACATCTGGAGACTGTCTAGGCCACTCCAGGACCTTGAAATGCTTCTTACGAAGCCACTCCTTCATTGCCCAGGTGGTGTGTTTGGGATCATTGTCATGCTGAAAGACCCAACCACATTTCATCTTCAATGCCCTTGCTGATGGAAGGAGGTTTGCACTCAAAATCTCACGATACATGGCCCCATTCATTCTTTCATGTACACGGATCAGTCTTCCTGTTCCCTTTGCAGAGAAACAGCTCCAAAGCATGATGTTGCCACCCCCATGTTTCACAGTAGGTATGGTGTTCTCTGTCCTCCAAACACGACAAGTTGTGTTTCTACCAAACAGTTCTACTTTGGTTTCATCTGACCATATGACATTCTCCCAATCTGCTTCTGGATCATCCAAATGCTCTCTAGCATACTTCAGACGGGCCCGGACATGTACTGGCTTAAGCAGGGGGACACGGTCTGGCACTGCAGGATCTGAGTCCCTGGCAGCATAGTGTGTTACTGATGGTAGCCTTTGTTACGTTGGTCCAGCTCTCTGCAGGTCATTCACTAGGTCCCCCCATGTGGTTCTGGGATGTTTGCTCACCGTTCTTGTGATCATTTTGACCCCACGGGGTGAGATCTTGCGTGGAGCCCCAGATCGAGGGAGATTATCAGTGGTCTTGTATGTCTTACATTTTCTAATTATTGTTCCCACAGTTGATTTATTCATACCAAGCTGCTTGCCTATTACTGATTCAGTCTTCCCAGCCTGGTGCAGGTCTACAATTTTGTTTCTGGTCTCCTTTGACAGCTCTTTGGTCTTCACCATAGTGGAGTTTGGAGTGTGACTGTTTGAGGTTGTGGACAGGTGTCTTTTATACTGATAACAAGTTCAAACAGGTGCCATTAATACAGGTAATGAGTGGAGGACAGAGAAGCCTCTTAAAGAAGAAGATACAGGTCTTTGAGAGCCAGAAATCTTGCTTGTTTGTAGGTGACCAAATACTTATTTTCCACCATAATATGCAAATAAATTCTTTCCAAATCAGACAATGTGCTTGTCTGGATTTGTTTCCACATTTTGTCTCTCATAGTTGAGGTATACCTATAATGAAAATTACAGACCTCTCTCATCTTCTTAAGTGGGAGAACTTGCACAATTGGTGGCTGACTAAATACTTTTTTTCCCACTGTATCTGCCTATGTCTGAATCTATCTATTTATTTATCTATCTATCTATCGAAATCCATATTCTATATACTGAAACTGATATGAAGTGAAAATTGTATTTTCATATACTGAAACTGATATGGAGTGAAAATTCCAATTATCCTAATATTTTGAAGGTTTAATCTAGATTTTATTAAAGACACAGAGACGAGTATTTTTTGCATTACTCTTTCTTTACTACTCAATGCAGCCTTTTAAAGAACAATAACATTGATAAGATAAATATTACATAATACATAATATAAGCAGCTAACAGAAGCTTATTATAATGAGAGAAAAAACAGCCAATCAGCACAGAGAATAGCCTATAAACTGAGAACCCAGCTAACACTCTTCCTCTTTCTAATTGATGCTCAAAAGAAATAAAATATTAAGCATCATGATAAGTCCAAAAAGTCTGAAACAACAAAGTAAAGTAAACGCCAACTTCTTGTAGAATAGATGTATGGAACTCCATGGAATGTTGAATTTGATAGAAGGTAGATTAGAAGTCCAGAATTCGATGGATGGATGATGAAGCCTCTGAGTTGTAGGAGAATATCCAGAAGATGAAAACGGGTTGAAATTACATGGATACTGTTAAGAAACAAGAAATATTAATAACATATAATAATAATAAATATAAGGGAGGGAAAAAACACAATTATCAATTTGAGGAGGGAAAATACTCGTCTCTGTGTCTTTAATAAAATCTAGATTATACCTTCAAAATATTAGGATAATCGGAATTTTATTACAAGACCAGAGACTCCTATTTTTTGCAAGTTTAAAGCAAATTAGGAGAATAAACTAAGCGAGGCATGTTGAATGGGTCTGAAGTAAAATTGTTTAAAATGGAGTCAGAAGACCAATCAGCAGCATTTAAAATTTGTTGAAGAGGAGCCGCTTTCAAAAAAGCTTTTGAAGCAGCAGAGCCTCTAACAGAATGAGCTGAAAAAGAAATGTTGATACCAGCCTCTTTCATGACCCATTTAACCCACCTAGCAATAGAGGTAGAAGTGATAGGAGCATGAGGAGGGACAAAAGAAATAAGCAGTTGATTATAGTTAATTTTCCTAAAAATCAAGGTTCTAGATTCATATGACTTTAAGCATTCAACCACACACAGAGAAGGTTCGGAAGGAAGATAAGGGTAGAAAATGGAAGTAGATAAGATTTTTGTTCTGCGAGAAAGAAAAAAGGTAACTCCTTCAGGAGAGAAACGTTTAGAGTTCCAGTCCAAGGCTTTCACATCAGATACTCTTCTGAAAGAAATAAGACAGAGTAGGGTAGCAAGTTTAGCGGAAAGTTGTTTTAAAGACAACAAGTTATTATCTGGCCAAGATTTAAAAAGAGAGAAAATTAAATATACATCCCAGAAGAATTCATGTTTGGGAACAGGTGGACGCTTTAATCTAATGGCTTTAAGAACTCTACAAACTAAATGGTGTTTGCCAACAGGTAAATTATTAATTAAATTATGTCTGGCTGAAATAGCTGATCTATGGACATTAACTGTTCTGTATGCTAGGCCTGAGTCAAAAAGATGGGACAGGTAGTTAATAATCTCGGTTAAATCCGAAGAAATGGGATCCAAATCCCTTCGCAAGCACCAGCTAGACCATTTTGACCATGCGGCAAAATAGCATCTGCGGGTACCTGGGGCCCAGGAATCTTGAATGAGGGATCTAGCTCCCTCCGAAAGGCCTCGGAGAGACCAGGGTCCCCTGATATTGTCCATGCTAGCAGAAGAAGAGAGCCTTGGATAATTAGACTGTGATATTCGCCCTCCGGGTTGACTAACAGGTGAGGAAGCGGAGGAAAAAGAATTGGAAGATTGATGGACATCTCCAGAAGGGAGGGATACCAAGATTGGGTTGGCCAAAAGGGAGTCACAATAGTTAGGCATAGGAGATCCCTGCGAACTGTTGAAATTGTCCTTGGGATCATTGAGAATGGAGGGAAAGCATAAACTTTCTGGGGGGCCATGGATGTAGAAAAGCATCTATGGCCGCAGCTTCTGGATCTGGACGCCAGCTGAAGTATGGGCAAATTTGAAAATTGGTCCTGGGCGCAAAAAGGTCCAAACAAAATGGACCTCAGAGATTGAAGTCTCCAATCGCTGGAATCTGTCAAATGACGAGATCCCCAATCTGCAGCTGCGTTCGATTGTCCTGGAATATATTCCGCTTTGATAGAAATATTCCTGTCTAAACAAAGATGAATAAATTCCTATTCCTTTATGTTGGACAAATTCCTTGATTTGGTGCCTCCCAAACGATTGAGATATCGCACTGCTGAAATATTGTCCATGCGAAGGAGAATAGAAACTGGAGAAGAAGATTTGGCAAAACTTTTGACTGCAAACGAGCCAGCCAATAATTCCAAACAATTGATATGGAAACGTTTCTCCTCCAATGTCCATTTGCCACCTGTGATGGAAGGACCACAACGCGCACCCCAGCCAGAAAGACTGGTGTCGGATTCTATAACGAAATCTGGTCTCCTGCCAAAAATGGCTCTCCCATTCCAGGCTTCTAAACGAGAAAGCCACCAAGATAGTTCTTCTTTGGCCTCTAGAGACAAAGGTATCAAATGAGAGTAGGAAAAGCCTTTTCTTAAATGAAGAATCTTTAATCTCTGGAGTTCTCGGTAATGTAAGGGGGCCGGAAAGACAGCCTGAATAGAGGATGATAGTAACCCTACTATTCTGGATATAGTTCTGATAGGGACTGAATCTTTGGATAAGGTTTTGGCAATTTCCTTCTTGATATTCTTCACTTTGTCCGAAGGAAGACTCAGAGTGGAGAGTATCGAATTGATTTTGAAACCTAAGAAAATCAACGATTTTGTAGGGAAAAGAACTGACTTCTGTTTGTTCACAAGAAAACCTAAGGATTCCAGTAAGGAAATTGTGGTAGTTAGATGATTCTGAAGGGAATAAAAATCTTGGTCCATAATTAAAATATCGTCTAAATAAATTATCAGACAAATCCCTCGGAGTCTCAACCAGGCCACTACTGGTTTCAGTAACTTGGTGAAAATCCAAGGGGCTGAGGACAGGCCAAAGGGAAGACAAGTGAAATTCCAAATCTGATCTTCCCAACGGAATGTCAAGAATTTCCAATGTTCTTGAGCGATTGGGACGTTAGATAGGCATCTGTAAGATCTAGCCGAACCATCCAATCGTTTTCTCTTAAGCATTCTCTTAATAAATGAATTCCCTCCATTTTGAAATGATGGTACACAACAAAGGCATTTAAAGATTTTAGATTTATGACTGGCCTGAACTGATTGTTTTTCTTTTTTACTAAAAATAGGTTGCTTAGGTAAAAATCTTGGGGTTGAATAACTGGAAGAATTGCTTTTTTGGAAAAGAGAGTAGAAATTTCTCTCTTGACCAAAAGTGAGTCTTCCTGAGAAAAATGAATGGGATGAGGAAGACAGGTTTGAGTTGGGAGAGATATGAATTCTATGAGAATACCTGACACAGCCTGTAAGACCCAGGGTCTGAAGTAATTGAAGCCCAATTTTGAGCAAACAGGGCGAGTCTGCCACCAATTTTTTCTGGGAAAGAAGAGACATGGAGAGGAAGTAATGAACTTACCTGGAGCTTGTCTAGCTCTGGCTCTGGTCCTAAAACCTCTCTGAGTCCAGGGTCGACCTCTTGTCAGGAAGAAGGAGGAGGTAGATGGTTCTGAATAACCTCTTTGAAATTGTGTCTGAAACTGGTGTTGGTATTGGGTTTGTTGGGGATAGTAGTGAGACCTGGATAAAAAGGATTGGCGGCCGGGAAAGCGGCCTCTGCCTCTCCCGGCCCTGTCAGAAAAACCCTGGTTAGGGTAGAAAATTTTCTTTACAGATGTCTTTACTTTGTTTAAATTAGTGAAAGTATTGACATATTGGCTTAGATCTTTTAAGTATGAGTCTCCAAACAAAAGACCCTTGTTGTCTGAAGCGATATTGCTTGAGGAGAAATCGGAAATTTTTGGATCTATTTTCCTCAAGATGTTACGTCTTCTTTCTCCGGACATTGCACAATTAGTATTTCCAATAAAACAGGGAAGTCTTTGGACCCATTCTCTGACTACATAGGGGTCCAAAGGACAATTTTCAGCTACACCTTGCTCAGATAATTCAAATAGTTTAGTGAGGGGCCCAACAGAATCTAAAAGTTTATCCTGGCAAATTTTCCAGGATCTATCCACTCCTTTTTTCAATTTATAACCTGGGGTGCCGATAAATTTTAGAATTTTAGGGTCAACCTCAGGAGTGATAGAAGCATTTTTTGGTAACAGGGGACGAGGACATTCAGCTTTCATTTTGTTACGGGTTTGTTTTTTCAGGGGTTTGCATAATTGATGGTCAATGAATTTGGCTAAATCAATGGGGGGACACCACTCGGCAGACCGGGATGGTGTAATTCATCTGGTTTAAACCTAGGGTTGCCCAAGCAATCTATAAAGTCCTCCTCCTCCTCACTGTAATCATAAGATTTTTTGGTTTTCTTTTTCAGTTTTTTGGCTGCAGGGGAGCCATCAGAATTATCTGATTCATTGAAATTGTCTGAATTAATGTCAGTATATTCATCACCATCTGAATCCTCAGATTCTGAAGATGGATTATCAGTAATGTTTTTTGTTTTAAATTTTAGTTTTTTGCATACATAGGTATCCCCCGTTTGGTTACCCTCAGGGTGCAGGGTTCTACTGACAGCAGTTTTTCTTCCTTTGCTGTGAGGAATATTAGGCTCAGCTAAAAGCTGACGTGACTTTTCAATACGTTTTTTACTTGCTTTATAGGCAATAGATGGGTTCTTTCTTTTTAAAGATATTTTTCTTTGTTTCTCTCCCATCAAAGAGGTCATTTTGTTAAATAAATTATCCATAGAGGAATCTATCATAGACTGCACTGTATGTAAAGTTAAGGGAGGTGATTTTGTTTGTGTTTCAGACATTGCTTATAAAATGTTTTGACAGGTAGCAATGTAAAAGAAAATATTAAAATATTTTAATAAATTAATATCTCCCTTAAGAAATAATTATATATATATTAATATTAGCTAAATTAATAAAAAGAATTTAACCAAAATTTTTTATAAAACACAGCTGAGGTAAACTTGCAAACTAAGATTGAAAACGTTTGCTAAATAATTTTGTTAAACAATTTCACTGTAAAATATAAGATGCCAGAAGATGGCGATATAGGGCTGTAAAAAACTTTTAAGCTTGAAATATGGCAACTGAGTGTACCCGCAACAAAGTTACCACCCGGTTTGAGAGAAGGCTGACTGAGGGGAGAGAACTATCGCGTCAGCGATAATGGGCGGGAAGAAGGGGACGGTCCACAAAATGGCGGCCGAACGGACAAAACCAAGCAGGAGAGGAGAAAAAGACTAAATAGGTAAGATTAGCAGAAAACGTTATAAAGTTAGGAAACGAGCAAGCGAATGTACAAAGATGGAAAAAGGGGAAAGATTAAAACGGAAAACAATTAAGCCATACAATAAAAACAAAATAAGTAAGAAACCAAATAAATGAAAAAACTGAGAATAGAAATGTGATATAGGAAACTGAAACAAATTAAATAACTGTTAAAATATGGCTAAAATAAGAATAACATATATATAAATGCAATAACAATAGTTAAAAAAAAATTATTTTAAGACTGCACCACTTATCTGAATTTGAGCAAGAGTGTTAGCTGGGTTCTCAGTTTATAGGCTATTCTCTGTGCTGATTGGCTGTTTTTTCTCTCATTATAATAAGCTTCTGTTAGCTGCTTATATTATGTATTATGTTATATTTATCTTATCAATGTTATTGTTCTTTAAAAGGCTGCATTGAGTAGTAAAGAAAGAGTAATGCAAAAAATAGGAGTCTCTGGTCTTGTAATAAAAATATATTTTCATATACTGAAATTAGTCACCAGTCACATGACCCTGACCTTGCCCTGACCCTGGCTCCTTTTCCCTGTGAGTTATTCTACTTTTGCAGGCAAAGGAAGCAAATCTAGCTGCTGCAAAAGGTAAGTACAATCATGACTATCCTGTGTTCTCAGCTAGAATAGAGAGAGACCCCCAGACAATACAGACCCTGATCAGAGACCCCCAGACAATGCAGACCCTGATCAGACATGCACAACAGTCTCCAGACCTAAAGATACATGTCAGGTTTACTCTGAGATGGGGAACACAAATTGTAATCCTTGCTTCCTTTAAGAAAGCCATGAGTTGTAACATATGCATCATTATGTATTTGTCTTTTATTCTATATTGCCAGAATGGATCCAAGAAGGGCTGAAGGATTGGTCGGGAGCTTTTAGAAAGGAGAGATCTGCATGAAGTGTTCAGTTCTTTTCTTGATCAGCAAAGGAAGCCTCATACCCACAGCTCATTGTTCTATCACTGAAGAATTAGCCCAACTATTTAGGCCTAATAGGCAAAATAAAAATGTGTCCAAGATTATCCAAGATACTTTCTCAGGAAAAAACTTCAAGCTATCTATTATCTATCTGTCTGTTTATCATCTATCTGTTTGTCTATTTATTTATTTATCATCTATCTATCTTTCTCTATCTACCTATCTATCATATGTATGTCTATCATCTATCTGTCTATGTCTGAATATATCTATCTATTATCTATCTGTCTGTCTATCATCTATCTATCTATCTATCTCTCTATCTATCTATCTATCTTTATCTACCTATCTATCTATCATCTGTATGTCTAGCATCTGTCTGTCTAGCTATAAAATATCTATCTATTTGTATATCTATTTATCTATCATCTATCTATATGTATATTTATCTATCTGTTTATCTCTATCATCTATCTCTATATATCTATCGTCTGTCTATAATCTATCTATATCTCTCTATCATCTATCTATTATTTATCTATCAATCATCTGTCAGTCTATCTTAATATCTGTCTATATATCTATATACCATCTGTCTGTCTATCATCTATCTCTCTGTCTAGCTATCATATCTATATATCTGTTTGTATATCTATCTATTCATCTATCATCTATCTATCTATCTGAATATCTATCTGTATCATTCTCTCTATCTTTCGTCAGACAATCGGTTACATCATACAGTGAGAAATGTTTTTCATATAGTGAAATCCATATTCTATATACTGAAACTGATATGGAGTGAAAAATGTATTTTCATATACTGAAATTAGTCATCTGTCACATAACCCTGACCTTGCCCTGACCCTGGCCCCTTGCTACTTTTCCCTGTGAGTAATTCTACTTTTGCAGTCAAAGGAAGCAGTCCTAGCTGCAGCAATAGATGAGTACAATCATGAATATGCTGTGTTCTCAGCTAGAACAGAGAGAGACCCCCAGACAATACAGACCCTGATCAGAGACCCCCAGACAATGCAGACCCTAATCAGAGACCCCCAGACAATGCAGACCCTAATCACACATGTACAACAGTCTCCAGACCTAAAGATACATGTCAGGTTTACTCTGAGATGGGGAACACAAATTGTAATCCTTGCTTCCTTTAAGAAAGCCATGAGTTGTAACATATGCATCATTATGTATTTGTCTTTTTCTATATTGCCAGAATGGATCCAAGAAGGGCTGAACGATTGGTCGGGAAGCTTTTACAAAGGACAGATCTACATGAAGTGCTCAGTTCTGTTCTTGATCAGCAAACAAAGCCTCATACCCACAGCTCATTGTTCTAGCACTGAAGAATTATCCCAACTCTTTAGGCCTAATAGGCAAAATAAAAATGTGTGCAAGTTTATCCAAGATACTTTCTCAGGAAAAACGTCAAGCTATATATTATCTATCTGCCTGTCTATCATCTGTTTGTCTATTTATTTATTTATGTATCATCTATCTATCTGTCTGTCTATCATCCATCTGTCTGTCTAGCTATCATATATCTATCTATGTTTCTAATTGTATATTTATTTATCATTATCTATCTGTATATCTATCTCTATCATCTATCTACCTATTATCTTTCTGTCTATCTATCATAAATCTATACAGTATCTATCTTTCTATCTATCCAGGGCTTTTTTGGGGAAATATAAGTGCCGGTACTCTTTGACAGGCATGAGAATTCGTATGCTTCATTAGCAACCAAATGTGTAAGAAGGCGGCCGCTCGCGGCATTTGGCTCTTATCAGAGCTGTTATCTTCTTGTGAGAGTGCAACACACTTTTGATGCTAACTAAGCATCCGAATGCCGATGCCTACTTATTGATGCATTGCATTACTTCTCGGGAACTGACTTTAATTATGTGTTTAATCAGTTTGCAGAGGTAAAAATATTGCACTTCTATAGCCCTTTAATACTAGTTAAATCATCAAGCTCTTTATCACCTCCCTTACTCTCAAGCACATAATTGGCATAGAAAGAATACCTTGACAGCAAGTACCACAATAAACAAACAGGGGTTACATTATTATATGTGTAGCAGCAAAAAAACAAAACACTCTACTTTATATAGAAGTTATTCAGCTGGAAATTATAGTGATATTTTATCATTTTTACTTTTGCTAAAACACTACTAAGTGCCAGCTACATAGCAAGAAATACACACTCTCTACACTTGCTATACTCAGCACTGTACTGTAAACAGAAAATTCAACCAACATACTAGCTAGCAGAAATCCAACCAACATACTAGCTAGCAGAAATCCAACCAACATACTAGCTAGGAGAAATCCAACCAACATACTAGCTAGCAGAAATCCAACCAACATACTAGCTAGCAGAAATCCAACCAACATACTAGCTAGCAGAAATCCAACCAACATACTAGCTAGCAGAAATCCAACCAACATACTAGCTAGCAGAAATCCAGTAGATGTTTTCTATTACCAGTAAAAAGGTCTGGAAGAAAACATGACATGCAGTTCTGCTCACTAGATCACATATACTGTGAAAAAGTGTACACGTGCAGCCTTACAAGGGATTGTTAGAGTTAAAAACAAATGCCTAGCTACAAACTGAGGCACAGTCTCCTATGTCAGAAGATAAAACCCAAGCAGTAATCAATGTATATAGTTCCAATACTGCTAGTGTGCACATTATGAGGAACGCTGGAATACAACCTGAGTATACTGCTGTAACATGGTTCCTGCAAAGGTGAATTAATACAAGCTACACTGCTACCCTCTAAACATTAAAAAGTATAAAAAAAAAACAGCCGCCCTGATTAACCACCAACTACAGCCCATATACCTGTACTTACTGTGCCTCAAACTACATATACCCCTGATTAACCAACAATTTGCTGACAGCCCATATACCTGTACTTACTGTGCCTCAGACTACATACACCCCTGTTAACCACCCACTTGCTGACAGCCCATATACCTGTACTTACTGTGTCTCAAACTACATAAACCCCTTATTAACCACCCACTTGCTGACAGCCCACATACCTGTACTTACTGTGAATCAAACTACATATATCCCTGATTAACCAACAAATTGCTCACAGCCCATATACCTGTACTTACTGTGCCTCAAACTACATAAACCCCTTATTAACCACCCACTTGCTGACAGCCCATATACCTGTACTTACTGTTCCCAGACTACATACACCCCTGTTAACCACCCACTTGCTGACAGCCCATATACCTGTACTTACTGTGTCTCAAACTACATAAACCCCTTATTAACCACCCCCTTGCTGACAGCCCATATACCTTTACTTACTGTGCCTCAGACTACATATACCCCTGTTAACCACCCACTTGCTAACAGCCCATATACCTTTACTTACTGTGCCTCAAACTACATAAACTCCTTATTATCCACCCACTTGCTGACAGCCCATATACCTGTACTTACTGTGCCTCAAACTACATAAACTCCTTATTAACCACCCACTTGCTGACAGCCCACATACCTGTACTTACTGTGAATCAAACTACATATATCCCTGATTAACCAACAAATTGCTGACAGCCCACATACCTGTACTTACTGTGCCTCAGACTACATATACCCCTGTTAACTGCCCACTTGCTAATAGCCCATATACCTGTACTTACTGTGAATCAAACTACATATATCCCTGATTAACCAACAAATTGCTGACAGCCCATATACCTGTACTTACTGTGCCTCAGACTACATATACCCCTGTTAACCGCCCACTTGCTAACAGCCCATATACCTTTACTTACTTGCCCCAGACTACATATACCCCTGATTAACCACCCACTTGCTAACAGCCCATATACCTGTACTTACTGTGCCCCAGACTACATATATCCCTGATTAAACAACAAATTTCTGACAGCCCAAATATCTACTTACTGTGCCCCAGACTACATATATCCCTTATTAACCACCCACTTGCTGACAGCCCACATACCTGTACTTACTGTGCCTCACACTACATATATCCCTTATTAACCACCCACTTGCTGACAGCCCATATACCTGTACTTACTGTGCCCCAGACTACATATATCGCTGATTAAACACCCACTTGCTGACAGCCCATATACCTGTACTTACTGTGCCCTAGACTACATATATCCCTGATTAAACACCCACTTGCTGACAGCCCATATACCTGTACTTACTGTGCCCCAGACTACATATATCCCTGATTAACCCCTTAAGGACCAGCGACGTACCCTGTATGTCACTGGCCTTTTTTTGGGACTTGATTGTTTTATAGCGCGGTCTTGCCACCAGCGTTGAGACTGCTCTATTCCTCAAAGCCTGCTGGAGGGATGGCATTAATAGCGTGTTCTTGCTAGACTTGTGCTATTATGTCCTGAAAAACACCTTAACGACCAGTGACATACAGGGTATATTGTGGTCATTAAGGGGCTAAACAACAAATTGCTGACAGCCCAAATATCTGTACTTACTGTGACCCAGACTACATATATCCCTTATTAACCACCCATGACTTGCTGACAGCCCACATGCCTGTACTTACTGTGCCTCACACTTCATATATCCCTTATTAACCACCCACTTGCTGACAACCCATATACCTGTACTTACTGTGCCCCAGACTACATATATCCCTGATTAACCACCCACTTGCTGACAGTCCATATACCTATACTTACTGTGCCCCAGACTACATATATCCCTGATTAACCTCCCACTTGCTAACAGCCCACATACCTGTACTTACTGTACCCCAGACTACATATACCCCTGATTAACCACCCACTTCCTAACAGCCCGTATACCTGTACTTACTGTACCCCAGACTACATATATCTCTGATTAACTACCCACTTGCAAACAGCCCACATACCTGTACTTACTGTGTCCCAGACTACATATATCCTTGATTAAACACCCACTTCTTGACAGTCCATATACCTATACTTACTGTGCCCCAGACTACATATATCCCTGATTAACCAACAAATTGCTGACAGCCCATATACCTGTACTTACTGTGCCCCAGACTACATATATCCTTGATTAACCACCCACTTGCTGACAGCCCATATACCTGCACTTACTGTGCCCCAGACTACATATATCCTTGATTAACCACCCACTTGCTGACAGCCCGTATACCTGTACTTACTGTTCCCAGACTACATACACCCCTGATTAACCACTCACTTGCTGACAGCCCATATACCTTTACTTACTTGCCCCAGACTACATATACCCCTGATTAACCACCCACTTGCTGACAGCCCATATACCTGTACATACTGTGCCCCAGACTACATATATCCCTGATTAAACAACAAATTGCTGACAGCCCAAATATCTGTACTTACTGTGCCCCAGACTACATATATCCCTTATTAACCACCCATGACTTGCTGACAGCCCACATACCTGTACTTACTGTGCCTCACACTTCATATATCCCTTATTAACCACCCACTTGCTGACAGCCCATATACCTGTACTTACTGTGCCCCAGACTACATATACCCCTGATTAACCACCCACTTGCTGACAGCCCGTATACCTGTACTTACTGTTCCCATACTACATATACCCCTGATTAACCACCCACTTGCTGACAGCCCATATACCTGTACTTACTGTTCCCAGACTACATAAACCCCTTATTAACCATCCACTCGCTGACAGCCTGTATACATGTACTTACTGTTCCCAGACTACATACACCCCTGATTAACCACCCACTTGCTACAAATCGTAGAAGTCAGCAGACGAAAATTAAACTCCCTGCTAGCAGCCGATCACCTGTTATTCAAGGTGTGGTCTGGGTGCAGTCACGGGGCTGTCTCTCACAATATACAAAATGTACTCATGTCCGCGCCCTATAATATTGTGTGTCATAGCACTGATTGAAACCAATAAAAAATGTAATTTATTTCCTGTTGCTCTAATGAAGCCAACTGAGCTTTGAAGAGGTGTTGGTACGGTGTGCAGAGGTTCCGGTACAGTGTACCAGCAGAAAAAAAGCCCTGTATCTATCTGTCAATCTATCTACAGGAGAGTTAAAATGCAGAATGCTTCCATGTATTGCCCACTTGCTGATCTGCCATACAGTGTATAACATTAGCAAGTTTGAGATTTTAAAAGTGTGCGAGAAAACAAAGTTAAAATTGCGCTTTCACAATTCAAATAGAGCATGTAGTTTTAAACAACTCTCTCTTTAATTATATTACTTGCTCCCTTCCCTTGGTATCCTTTATTGAAAAGCAGATCTAGGCAGGCTCAGGAGCAGCAAAACAATACTGGTTGATAGCTGCTGCTTGGTGTCTACACAGATATCTCTCTTGTCATTGGTTCATCATCAACAGATAAATAAATAATAGATAACTAGATAGATATAACATTAGATAGATAGCTATGTTTGCTAGACAGACAGATGATAGATAGATGATAGATAAATAGATAGATATACAAATAGATAGATATATGATAGCTAGACAGACATATAGCTCAGGCACTGTGGCTGAGCTCTGTAGCAACCTAAGGGTTGCAGGTTTGATCCCCGGCGAGGTCCACTCAGCCTTTCATCTTTCCGAGGTCGATAAAATGAACAGTGCCTTGAGACCCTTACGGGTGATTAGCTGCGCTTTACAAGTACCCAATACATACATACATATGATAGATAAATAGATAGATATATGATAGCTAGACAGACAGATAGATGATAGACAGAAAGATTATAGATGGATTAAAACTTAGACAGCCAGACAGACTAATGATTGACACACAGACAGATAAATATATAGATAGATATACAGATAGATAGATGAAAGATATCTAGAGAGATATACAAATAGATAGATATATGATAGCTAGACAGACAGATAGATGATAGATAGATGATTGTTAGATAGATATACAAATAGATAGATAGATATATGATAGCTAGACAGACAGATAGATTCAAACTTAGAGAGACAGACAGATATATTGATAGATAGATTCAGACATAGAGAGATAGATAGGTAGATAGAGATAGATAGATATATAGATAGATATATAGATGATAAATAAATAGACAAACAGATGGATGATAGACAGACAGATAGATAATATATAGCTTGAAGTTTTTCCTGAGAAAGTATCTTGGATAATCTTGCACATATTTTTATTTTGCCTATTAGGCCTAAAGAGTTGGGCTAATTCTTCAGTGATAGAACAATGAGCTGTGGGTATGAGGCTTCCTTTGCTGATCAAGAACAGAACTGAGCACTTCATGCAGATCTCTCCTTTCTAAAAGCTCCCCGAACAATCGTTCAGCCCTTCTTGAATCCATTCTGGCAATATAGAAAAAGACAAATACATAATGATACATATGTTACAACTCATGGCTTTCTTAAAGGAAGCAAGGATTACAATTTGTGTTCCCCATCTCAGAGTAAACCTGACATGTATCTTTAGGTCTGGAGACTGTTGTGCATGTCTGATCAGGGTCTGCATTGTCTGGGGGTCTCTGATCAGGGTCTGTATTGTCTGGGGGTCTCTCTCTATTCTAGCTGAGAACACAGGATAGTCATGATTGTACTTACCTTTTGCAGCAGCTAGATTTGCTTCCTTTGCCTGCAAAAGTAGAATAACTCACAGGGAAAAGGAGCCAGGGTAAGGGCAAGGTCAGGGTCATGTGACTGGTGACTAATTTCAGTATATGAAATTACAATTTTCACTCCATATCAGTTTCAGTATATGAAAATACAATTTTCACTTCATATCAGTTTCAGTATATAGAATATGGATTTCGATAGATAGATAGATAGATAGATAGATAGAAAGATAGATAAAGATTCAGACATAGGCAGATAGATGATAGACAGACATGATAGACTGATAGATAGACAGATAGATAGACAGATTCAGACATAGAGAGACAGATAGAGGTAAAGTGAATATGTTTTTATTGGAAAAAAAAGACAATGCTTTATTTGCATACAGTGTTTAATTTGATATAAATAAATCCATATAATTTAAGTCTCTTATTTTAATAATAGGATTATTTAGTTATAATTTAGGAAATGCCTGATAACGACATACAGCCACACTATGGGGCCAATTTAACAAGCTGAGAATACAGCTGTTTCTGCGCGATCCTTCAGGATTGTCAGAAATGTAAGTTAAAAATAAGCAATCTTAACACCGCTGCTCCTTAACTCGTCCCCACCTCTGAGGCGGCGGACAGAAATCAGCACGATCAGATACGATCGGGTTGATTGACACCCCCTGCTAGCGGCTGATTGGTAGCCAATGAGCAGGGGGCGGCATTGCACAAGCATTTCTCTAGAAATGCTTGTGTGATGATAAATGCCGACAGCGTATGCTGTCATAAATTTATCGCTGTGCGGCAGGCAAGATCCGATACAGCGGATCATGTCCGCCCGCACATTGTTAAATCGGCCCCTATAACTTAAAGGGATAGGAAAGTCAAAATTAAACTTGCATGATTCCGATAGAGCAAGTAATTTTAAGACACTTTTCAATTCACTTCTATTTTCAAAAATGCTTCGTTCTCTTTGTAACCCTTGTTGAAAAAGAAAACACACATATCATACACTAGTGGGAGCTGATGCTAATTGGTGCCTGCACACATTTGTCTCTTGTGATTGGCTAAATAGATGTGTTCAGCTTGCTGCCAGTATTGCAATGCTGTATCTTAAGCAAAGGATAACAAGAGAACAAAGCAATTTAGATAATGGAAGTAAATTGGAATTTTTTTAAAATTGTATGTTCTATCCAAATCATGAAAGAAAATTTTGGTGTTTCCTGTCCCTTTAAGTAAAAATGACCTCTCTTCCTCCCATGCTTCTGCAATCTGCAGCTACACGTCTGCTCTCACTGCTGCTGTCAGCAGACTTTGTGCAGCAGTGGTGACTCTGGGAACAATATATAGGGGCCACATATGATACCACAGTCAGAACTGGGGGGGCACTAATAATTTCACCACTAAATCATATATATATATATTACGGTACCTACTAAATCATATATATATATTACGGTACCTACTAAATCACATATATATATTACGGTACCTACTAAATCATATATATATATTACGGTACCTACTAAATCATATATATATATTACGGTACCTACTAAATCACATATATATATTACGGTACCTACTAAATCATATATATATATTACGGTACCTACTAAATCACATATATATATTACGGTACCTACTAAATCATATATATATATATTACGGTACCTACTAAATCATATATATATATTACGGTACCTACTAAATCACATATATATATTACGTTACCTACTAAATCATATATATATATTACGGTACCTACTAAATCATATATATATATTACGGTACCTACTAAATCACATATATATATTACGGTACCTACTAAATCATATATATATATTACGGTACCTACTAAATCACATATATATATTACGGTACCTACTAAATCATATATATATATTACGGTACCTACTAAATCACATATATATATTACGGTACCTACTAAATCATATATATATATTACGGTACCTACTAAATCATATATATTACGGTACCTACTAAATCACATATATATATTACGGTACCTACTAAATCATATATATATATTACGGTACCTACTAAATCATATATATATATTACGGTACCTACTAAATCACATATATATTACGGTACCTACTAAATCATATATATATATATTACGGTACCTACTAAATCACATATATATTACGGTACCTACTAAATCATATATATATTACGGTACCTACTAAATCACATATATATATTACGGTACCTACTAAATCACATATATATATATTACGGTACCTACTAAATCATATATATATATTACGGTACCTACTAAATCACATATATATATTACGGTACCTACTAAATCACATATATATATTACGGTACCTACTAAATCATATATATATATATTACGGTACCTACTAAATCACATATATATATATTACGGTACCTACTAAACCTCTGCACTGTGCCATGTAAGACTCATTTATCAAGGTCATCATCTAGCAAAGCTTTATTTAAAAATTAAAGAAAGAAAAAAAACCATGGTAGCCAGGCACAGGTTTCTGAACTACTCTGTATAAGCCGTGTAAGTATTTTTCTTTCATGATTCAGATAGGGCAGATATTTTTTTTTGAACAGCTTTCCAATGTACTTCTTTTTTCAAATTTTCTTTATTCTCTTGGTATCCTTTATCAAAGTAGTGACAATGCACTACTGTGAGCTAGCTGAACACATTGGATGAACCAATAACAGTAGGAAAATATGTGTAGCCAACAATCAGCAGCTATCAATCAGTATTGCTTTGCTGCTCATGAGCCTGAATAGATCTGCTTTTCAACAAAGGATAACAAAAGAAGGGAGCAAATTATAGAATAGAATCAAAGTGGAAAGTTGTTTAAAACCACATGCTCTGTTTAAATCATGAATGTGCAATTTTTAGTTTATTGTCCCTTTAAGCAAGTTTTTTTACACAATTTTATAATCCCAAACTTCCTAATGTTATACACTGTATGGCAGATCAGCAAGTGGGCAATACATGGGAGCATTCTGCATTTAAACACTTGTATAGATATAGTGACACATAAAATAGATAGATAGATAGATAGATAGATATGTTAGATAAATATATATACAGATAGATGATAATGATGCATATGTTAAAACTCATGGCTACCTTGAAAGAAGCAAGGATTAAAATGTGTGTCTTTATGTCTGGAGGCTGTTGTGCATGTCTGATCAGGGCCTGTATTGTCTGGGGGTCTCTCGCTATTCTAGCTGAGAACACAGGATAGTCATGATTGTACTCACCTAGGACTGCTTCCTTTGCCTGCAAAAGTAGACTCACAGGGAAAAGTAGCAATGAGCCAGGGTCAGGGCAAGGTCAGGGTCATGTGACTGATGACTAATTTCAGTATATGAAAATACAATTTTCATTCCATATCAGTTTCAGTATATAGTATATTGATTTCACTATATAGAATATGTATTTCATTATATAAAATATGGTTTTCACTATATAGAATATGGATTTCACTATATAGAATATGCATTTCCTTATATGACATGGATTTCAGCACATGATATATGGATTTCATTATATGATATATGCCTTTCACTATATAGTATATGAATTTCATTATACAACATATATTTCAGTATATGACATGGATTTCAATATATGAAATATTGATTTCAGTATATGATATATGCATTTCAGTATATTACATATGGATTTCATTATATAGCATAGACATTTCAGTATATGACATATGTATTTCAGTATACAGCATATGGTTTTCAGTATATGGTATGTGGATTTCATTATATAGGATATACATTTCAGTATATGACATTGATTTCAGTATATGCCATGCAATTCAGTATATAACATATCGATTTCACTATATGGCATATGGGTTTCATTCTGTGATATATTGATTACAATTTTCACTCCATATCAGTTTAAGTATATAGTATATTGATTTCACTATATAGAATATGTATTTCATTATATAAAATATGGTTTTCACTATATAGAATATGGATTTCACTATATAGAATATGCATTTCCTTATATGACATGGATTTCAGCACATGATATATGGATTTAATTATATGATATATGCTGTTCACTATATTGTATATGAATTTCATTATATGACATATTTCAGTATATGACATGGATTTCAATATATGAAATATTGATTTCAGTATATGAAATATTTATTTCAGTATATGATATATGCATTTCAGTATATTACATATGGATTTCATTATATGGCATAGACATTTCAGTATATGACATATGTATTTCAGTATACAGCATATGGTTTTCAGTATATGGTATGTGGATTTCATTATATAGGATATACATTTCAGTACATGACATTGATTTCAGTATATGCCATGCAATTCAGTATATAACATATCGATTTCACTATATGGCATATGGGTTTCATTCTGTGATATATTGATTTCAGTATATAATATATTCATTTCAGTATATAATATATGGATTTCAGTATATAGTATATCAATTTAATTATATGATACATGGATTTCAGTATATGACATATGGATTTCACTATATAAAATATGCATTTCATTATATGATAAACATTTCTCACTATATGATGTAAACGATTCTGTGACGAACGCAAAGTATAAGCAAAGCTGAATTATGTCCCTAACGGCCCCTCATATAACCGCACTAATCTTTCTTTATTTATTCTTTTCAATTAAAATTGCTTTTCTAATTTAAAGGGGAAGTAAACCATATATTTACTTATCTGAAAACAATCCTGTAGAAAAGCTTATGGAATTATTTATCTACAAATATCCCACATACTTTAATGGTAAATATTCTAGAAAACTGTTAATAAAAAAATTGGTGCCTTTTTGCTATTATAAATTAAAAAAAAATGTGCTTACAATCCCTGAAGTTTCCTCTTACTTTCCCCAACCAAACCCCTCCCCCTCACTGAACTTTTCAGCCTTTTAAATTGAGACTCCTCCTACTTTCAGCCCCAGATTCAATACCAAATAAATATTAGCAAATATATGGAGAGGAACAAAGTGAAAGGAAAGGTGAAAGACTGTAAAAGGAATTATAAACTTTCTATTATTTAAAGAAACCTTTTTAGAATAAGTCATAAGACGACATGGGAGGCTGCTGCCTTCACTCTTGACATCTACTGACTCATAAAAATAAACCTGCATTCAGCTTATCATTAAAGGGACATAATAACCAAAACATTTATTTCATGATTCAGACAGAACATACAATTTTAAACAACTTTCCATTGTGCTTCTGTTTTTTGATTTGCATTGTTTTCTTGGTATCCATTGTTGAAAAGCATACCTAGATAGGCTCGGGAGCTAACTGCTGATAGGTAGCTGCATATATATGCCTTTTCTCATTGGTTCACCTAATCAGTTCAGCTAGCGTTGTAGTAGTGCATTGATGCTCATTCAACAAAAGATACCAAGAAAATCAAGCAAATTAGATAAAGCAAGTAAATTGGAAAATTATTTCAAATTTTATTATCTATTAAATAACAATTTGGAGTTTCAGGTCCCTTTAATGCAGCTCCCCTTCTATGTCAGAAGTGCAGCACCCCATGACAACTAGGTTTTCACGGAGTAAGAGAGATTTAACTCATTTCTAGGGGCAAAGAATGGGGTAAAAGGTTTACACATATTTTACTAATAACGTTGTTAATCAAAATGCTGGTCAGTCCATGACTCTGCAATGTTAATGTAATGTCACTGATATTTTGTGAAAATGAAATCAAACCACAATTTCTGCATTTTCCTTCATATTTAAAGTTAAAAAATATATTTTTTTTAACTAGCAGGTCTCACCATTCTTCATGCATGGATGCAAAACACTGTACCTTAAAGGGATTTGAAACCCAATTTTATTCTGACATGATTCCGATACAGCATGTGATTTTACACAAATTCCTAATTTACTTCTATTATCAATTTTCCTTGTTCTCTTGGTATCTTTTGATGAAAATCAGAGATGTATGCTTAAAAGGCGGACCATTTCTGGAGCTCTATGTGGCAGCAGTTTTGCAAAAATTATTATTATTATTATTATTATTATTATTATCATTATTATTATTATTATTATTATTATACTATATTTATAAAGCACTGACAAATTCTGCAGCACTGTCCATGGGTACAATTGATGCAATGCTTGTAAGAGACAAAACAACATTTGTCAAACAAATACAGGAGGAAATGCGGGCACTATTCCCTTGGGAACCTACAAACTAGAATGTTATCCATTTGTAAGAACACTAGAGGGCAGCACTATCTCCTGCTATGTTGTGCTCCAGGTGGCTACCTAGGTGTCTCTTCAACACAGAATATCATGGGAATTAAG
The DNA here is from genome assembly GCF_027579735.1 of Bombina bombina. Lineage (NCBI taxonomy): Eukaryota > Metazoa > Chordata > Amphibia > Anura > Bombinatoridae > Bombina > Bombina bombina. The sequence continues at coordinate 1,371,737,979 of NC_069500.1, read as the reverse complement.
TAAATTGAAAACTTTTTTTTAAATATGTCTGATTAACAAAATAAATTATTTGGGTTTAATATCCCTTTAAAGGGACATGGAATAACTTGAATTTACAATACTTGTTGTAGCTTTGTAATAAATTAACATACTAGCCGAGAGGGACAATTTACTGAATGTGTTAACGCATTGGGCACAAAGCAAAGCCAAGGAAGAAAGGAGCACCAGCTGAGAGATAAATAAGTATCCTTTATTTACACCATTTGGTGTCAAATTAAAAAGTTCATATTGAGGCACAATAAGGAGTTACATATCGGAGGGGTCAGCAAATAGCAACTGACGCGTTTCGGCTAGGTAGCCGTTCTCCAAAGCTGCTGCTTGTCACAATAAAATTACTCTTTTAAAAGAAACAGACCTCTCCTGATTGGTTCCACACTGATTAGTGATTAATTCACACATGATACACAGCTTTTAACCCATAATCTACTCATCTCAATAACTAATACTCCACTAAGTTACACCTAAGCTTATTTATGAGTAAACACAATTAAATACAAACATGTACAGTTGTTACCAAGATGACAAGGTATCCAAAAAATACACAATATACATCCATAATTACTCGAAACCTATGAAGTTCTAATATTTACATATCCATAAGTATTGATGTCAGACACTGCCTATATACTGCTGTTCTTGACTGCTAGGTGGCTACCTATCAGATGTCTAAATATGCCCATGTGATGTGTACCAACTTAACAGGTTAATAAATCATTTAAAGTTCTACATATTTTCCAACATTAGGACTAACACTTATTGAAATAGCAAGATTACATCTCCTATGTATATATATATGTATAGAGGCCACACATCATTACTCTTATATAAAGAACAAAATAGTATTATGTTAGTAATGGAACACCTTCATACCTCTCATACCTTAAACATATTTAGAACATATTAACCAATACAAGAGAAAGCTTATAGTAAGTTGATCTCACGTTGTTTAGGCCTATTCTTCTGTTTCATGTCAATATTTTTGCACTTAAAATACTCTGATTGTATGTATTTGTCTGGCCAAACTAATTGCCATGGGCTTAAACCTTGTAATGTCAAATTTACCAATAGTTTATAAGGTCATAATCTGAGTTAAAACCTTTTCGGTAATCTGGTTTGGCGCTTAAAAATCCAAAATAATTCTTGTCGGCCTAACTATCTTTCCCTATCTCCTCCATTTGGGGGTTGCAATACTCTTTCAATGGCTGTCTAAGTGAAAGTTCTTGTGTTCTTATTGTTTGCTGTAACAAAGTGTTGTACTAGTGGTTGCTTGCAATACCCAACCTAATGGATGAAAGATGTTCCCTTATTCTAGATCTGACCTCTCTTATGGTGAGACCTACATACTGTTTTTGACATTCCTTACATGTGATTAAATAAATAACATATGTGGACCTACAGTTCATACATGTATGTATTTGGAACTCTTGTCCTGTAAAAGTAGAGACAAACTGGGTCCCAGTGTTCACCTTTCCACAGGCTATACAATTTAAGAAGTATAGTCAACCATGATGATTGTTGTGAGGGCTCTTTATTAGGCAGTTTAGTGGGTGAGATCATGTTCCCTATAGACATATTATTTTTATATGCAAACTTGCATTCTTTAACATTTAGTTCTGACAAACCATCATCTGCCCTTAATATGGGAAGATGTGTTCTTATGATATTGCAAATGTTTGTATATTGATTGCTGTATGTAGTTATAAACAGTACATTATCAGATGGCATTCCTGTTATTTTGCCTTTAGGTTTGGACTCCCTTGTAAGTAATTAATTGCGGTCTAATTTCATAACTGATTGTTGAGTCGTGTATACTATCTTTTTGCTATTCCTTTGAAAGTACTCATAGGGTGGCAACTTGATGCATGCAATAGTGTATTTCTGGATATTGGCTTCCTATATACTGAGGAAAAAACATTTTTTGCTATTCACTCCTCTTAGAGTTAGATTAAGATAATTTATACTCGATCTATGACTCTCTGAGGTGAATTTAATCCCTACATCATTATGATTAAGACCCATTGTGAAAGATTCTAGGGACCACTGTTCTCCCAAATAAATATAAGGTCATCTATAAAAAGTTTGTAAATTACTATGTTGTCTCTGAAGGGGTTTCTATCTCCAAATATGTGGTCCCGCTCCCACCGACCCATAAAAAGGTTGGCATAGGAGGCGGCAAATCGTGCCCCCATTGCGGCTCCACACATGTGGAGATAGAACACCCCCTCAAACAAAAAATAATTGTGTTTGAGGAGAAATTCTGTAACATCTACCACATATTCACAAAAGTGCGGGTCATGGCCAAAATATTTGTTCAGAAAGTAGGCTATAGCTTGTAAACCTTGTTCATGAGGTATAGATGAGTAAAGGGATTGGACATGCACAGTTAGCCAGGTATAATCATTATTCCATTCAATATCTGACACTAACTGTAGGATATGTTTTGTGTCCTTCAAATGACTCCAAAGATCTAACACCATAGGTTGTAGAATCATATCCAACCACTCTGATAAATGATCAGAGAAAGACCCTATACCACTCACTATTGGTCTCCCGACCACATTTACCATACTTTTGTGTACCTTAGGTAGGTGATTAAATATAGGTGTCCTTGTGTGTGTGACAATGAGATACTCACTGGTATTTCTATCTATAAAACCTTGTTCTACACCATCATCCACTAAATCTCTCAATTTATTATTAAAGGTATTAGGGGGATCTGAACTTAAGATTCTATAGTCATGTATTTTGTTAGCTGTCTTAGTGCTTCCTTAATAAAGTAATTCCTATTTTGAACAACCACTGAGCCCCCCTTGTCAGCAGCACGTATCACCAGATCCTTGTTATGTGAAAGGCTTTTAAGTGTCTCTTTCTCTTTAAGTGTTAGATTATGTCTAATTGTGGATTGTTTGTAATATAAAGTAGTGAGGTCACTCTCTACCTTCTTGTGAAATTTCTCAATTATATTACCTAGACTGTGGATAGGATAGAAGGAGGAAGTTTTTTTTAGCTTTGGTGTATGTATATTATATTCAGTGAAGTCACCACCATTTATACTTGCATCAGACAGAGATTCCAATGTACCCAAGTCACAGAGATGCTGGAAATTTAATTCCCCTGCACCTCTGAACCTGTCAGAACTAGGCTGAACCACCATGTTCCCCGGTGACTGGTATAAACTGGAAGTGCCTCTATCTGATGAGAAATGTTTCTTTAGGGTCAGTTTTCTTGTCAACTTGTTAACATCAAGGAGTGTATTGAATAAATTAAATGAATTTGTTGGTACAAATCCTAAACCTAATCCTAGTACTCTAATTTCCAAATCATTAAGGGTGTATGTAGACAGGTTAATGACATTTGTAATTGGTAATGTGTCTGTCTTTGTTGTGTCCTTAGTAGGACCATCAAGGGGGATGTATCCTCTATGTCTAGTCCCCCCCCATCTGATTTGGGTTGGGGGACCGAAAAAACCTTCTTCATTTCTGATCTCTCAGTGTTATCAGGATTATTCACAATATGTACATTTTCGGCTACTGTGGCGCTATACTTGGAGCCCTTATATGAATTCTTCAATATAGATACAGGTTGTTGTGTTTTTTCTTTAGGTCTGACAACTTGTTGATTATAACCAGTATGATCCATATATTGTTGGGTATACTGATAATTTTGCTGTCCTTGCCTAATTTGTTTGCTTGACACTAATTCATCCTCCCCTCCTGATGCTGAACTGTCCCCTGTTGCTTCTGCTTCACTGAAAATTGAATCATTCTATTATTTCTTCCTCTCCCTCTGTTTCTGTGTCCTCTACCTCTTCCTCTGAGCTCAAAGTTGTTCCTCTGTTTAAACTCTCTTCTGGCCAGAAACCTCTCCTTTCTGTTCCATATATAAACCATATTATTCGTGTAATCTAACTGGTCCCTAACATATTTGGAGTGTTTGGTTTCAAGGAGTAGTTTTTTTTGCCTCTGCCACTATACTCTGCAATGTATGGTCAAACTTGGGATAACTGCTATGTTCACATCTAATATTTAATTCATCCTGTATTAAAGTTATCTTATTTTTAGTATTAAGCAATTGGTTAGTTTTATACTGTATTAGCAACTGCATCAATCTAAATGAGCACTCAGAAAGGGCATCATTCCACTGTTTGATGAATGCATCTGTTGAGAAAGTGGGGTATTTATTAAGTCTAAGTCCCCTCGGTATAATGTTCATCCTAGTGTAACTTTCTAATGTCCAAATGGCCCACTTTAGTTTATTTTTTTTCAACATATGATACTCCATTTCCTCAAACAGTGCAGTTAGTGTAAAATTCCCACAAGAAGGTCCCACAATCCGGTTTAAGCTCATCCCTTTCCTGAGCGTTTCTGAGAGAGAAAAAGTTTATGGGTCTTGCTGTTACCTCCATTTGTGCCTCCATTGCCCAGTGAACCAATAGACAACCCCTCCTGAAACAGTGCTGACGTTAAGAATAGCGTAACCCAAACGCTAATGTGGTAAACAAACTGTCAAAAAAGTTAACTTAAGCACTTACACAAGGAGCTAGGTGTCCCTCAAATATCTTAGTGTCTGTAAACTGCTGGAGTTGGAATTGGGGTCAATATAAATACTCCCATTTCAAAGCCTCACAAGTTCTCACAAACGTCTCCTAAATAGATAAATATTATTGTTCTTACCACTGCGTCCTGGTCTCAGCCGATCCCAGGGTAGAAGTCGATAATTGTATGGCTGCTGTTCGGTCCTCCTATGGGTACCTTTACCAAGGTTCGAATGGGGATCCGTGTCTGCGGTGTGTTCCAATTTCGATTAGCTTCCCATACCCTCTTCGGTCATCTACAGGGGAGCAGTTCGAGATCCACCAATCTGTGCGTCCAATGACGTCAGCTTACCCAAGACAGCTGCAGCAGTGACCGAGTCTCGTCAGAATGGTCCAACCTGGGTCCCGTCCAATCGCAAAATATAGCCGTGCTCACTGGGGTTAATGAAAAAAAGCAGAGCCAAGGAAGAAAGGAGCACTGGCTGAGAGATAAATAAAAGTATCCTTTATTTACACCATTTGGTGTCAAATTAAAAAGTTCATATTGAGGCACAATAAGGAGTTACATATCGGAGTGGTCAGCAAATAGCAACTGACGCGTTTCGGCTAGGTAGCTGTTCTCAAAAGCTGCTGCTTGTCACAATAAAATTACTCTTTTAAAAGAAACAGACCTCTCCTGATTGGTTCCACACTGATTAGTGATTAATTCACACATGATACACAGCTTTTAACCCATAATCTACTCATCTCAAGAACTAATACTCCACTAAGTTACACCTAAGCTTATTTATTAGTAAAAACAATTAAATACAGTTGTTACCAAGATGACAAGGTATACAAAAAATACACAATATACATCCATAATTAATTGAAACCTATGTAGTTCACATTGGGCACCATTTGTCAAGCTGGGAAACCAGCTTTAGGGCCCCAGCCTTTCAATATTTAAGTAGAAGCACTCTTAAGACAGATTGAAATCATCCTGATCTGATTGGGATGGGGACAGCCCCTGCTAGCAGCTGATTGGCCGCCAGCAAGAAGGGGGCGGCTTTGCACAAGGATTGTAGTGAAGTACAGCGGACATGATTTGCGGTAGAGAATCATGTTCGCCCGATATATGATAAATGGAGCCCACTGTATTCTTTGATTGATTTTCAAATCCCAAACTCTTTCCACCATTTTCCTTATTTAGGAAGCCATCTGAACTTCTACCAGGAGTAGACATAGGGAAATTTATATTTTTACACAGCCCTTTTATAAAACATGTTATCTTATCTCCTCTGCTGTGGCCAATCATAGACACATATATATGATTCTCATGGAAACTGGTAATATATATATATATATATATATAATATATATATATATATATATATATATATATATATATATATATATATATATATATATTATTTGTTTATCTCTTTAAATGCATTTTTGATGACGCCATTATCTTTGCAATTTCCTTTTATGCTTTGAAGAAAAAACTTTTTTTTTAAGAAATTGTCACATTTGGTTAAAATACTATCAAGGGATAACAATCCATAACATAACTGCTTATTGACATCGGAAGCTGAATCCTGTTTTTTATTAGAGTAAGTTGTTTACTGAATAAATGAATGTGGTATTTATGTCACAGAAGAATTTATCAGGGCTTTATTGTTAATCACAATAGTAACATGCCTTAACATTTACAATGCCCTTGTGTTGTTCACGGAATGTCACACATGTTGGCACTTCTCTGACCCACAACTTGCTGATGGCTTGGTGCCATTATGAATCTAATAGTCACAGCTGTGAGCAGGAGGGGAGTGATTTGTGTTTAATAAAGAATTTGATATCAGGTGCAAGCAAGTCATGTAATTCTGAAATGAGAAGAAATGCGGCTCCACACAGTTCAACAAAAGAGATATTCTGCAAACCTTCAAACAGTCAACTATGCACAAAAATGATTGCATAATTAATAGCGTGTTCATGACAAAAGGGATGGCATTGAAATTGATATGTGATTTGAGTTTTGGACTGCAGTCAAATACATTCTGACATAATGCTAATGTAGAGATGTAGATTTTGATGGAAGATCCAGTGGGCCCTTCTAGTCTATTTATTTGCAAGTTTAATTAAAAAGCTTAAACTTAAAGAGGCTTACTGATTGAATATTTAAGAACTCTAAATCACTTTTTATTATCATGCAAATACTCATTGCAATTTATAGATTTAACCAATGCAGTTTGTTCCCATGCTATTTATGAGCAAGACACATATTGTGATTGGTGGCTAAATGCCTATGACACTCCTGATTGGCTCACTGAGGGTGCCCTGCTAAGGCAAAGTAATGCATTACAACTCCTGAGTACTGCTTTAAAAATGCGTTTAACCTCTTTACAGATTATTGAATAATTATATCAAAATTCCATATGAATTAGAGCATTAAAGTATTAGACTTGAATGTGCCTTTAATTAGTTTGTGGGGTCCTCTGTATAAATTGGGTGTGATGTACAGGGTTAAGAAACCCTGCAACAGTCACCAGTTTGTCACAGAAAGGATTGTCAGTCTAACCACTCCCAACAAGCTTGTAACTTAGTTCAGTGGGTGCAAGGGTTAACAAACACTCTCTAGTGACCTACTAGACCAAGAAAAAATGCCCAAACTCCCCTTTAATGCCACCCACACTAAACTATCTCTGCTGCCACAATTTTAAGATTATAATATGGGAAATTCGAAGGAAAAACCCATACTAACAGATTAAAAATCCAGAAACACAATTTAGCAAAAATCATCTAAAAACAGTCTCTTCTGTAACATTCAAATATTATCCAAGGCAAACTTAATAAAGCAACATTAATTATGAACAGAAAAGTCACAGTGCATTTATATATAAACATAATTACACAAAGCAAAACAGTGTTTAACAAATAAAAAAGGAGAAATATAACACAACCTATAACGTAACCAGATTAGACCCTGTTACAGTGAGATGGCAGATGTATTTTCAAACACACACTACCTCCCATGTAGAATGACAGCAAATTATTTTGCTGACAGTAGGCAAAGAAGGTAGACACCTCTTTTTTATGACATGCCATAAACCACAAAGCATACCCTGACTGGAGCTATGGAATATAATTTTGAGTTATGTATATGCAGTACACATACCCTTATAAGTAATTTCATTGTTGCATTATGAGGATTATGAGGATTATTTTGATTCCAAACATGACATGTCTGGCATATTTGGTCACCCAGTTACACAATTGTGATAAAGCATGTCTTCAGATATCCTAGAGCAGTGTTTTTCAACCAGTGTGCCACGAGAGATCCTCAGGTGTGCCACAGCAGACTGACAACAGTGTGACATATTTTTTACATTTTGCTTGTTTTTTATTCTGGGCCTTTTTTTTATTTTGAGTGAGATGATGACTGAGGGTAACTGCGCAACGGCAGTTCGCCTCCCCAACCCGTATTCACACTTGGAAGGAACCCCCACCCACCACAACACGTGCCTAGTGCTGGCTCTACACGCAGCAGCATGCAACGCTTAGTTTGTAGGAGGCATGGCATGACAGCACAGTACAGTGTGTGTATATATGTATATATATATACTGTATTAGACTACAATGTGTGATTTTGTAAAATTTTGGGATGGTGGTGTGCCGCAGGATTTTTTAATGTAAAAAAGTGTGCCACGGCAAAAAAAAGGTTGAAAATCACTGTCCTAGAGTGTCACCCCTGAGTGACCTCAGGTTGGAGCCTTGATAGGGACACGGTTTTCTGTTACCCTAAGTTGGCATCTTTGACTCATACAAATTACCGTAGTGAGAAAACTGGATTGCCCCCTTGTATCTTGCTGAACTATATGTAGTAGTGAAAATCAGTGGCCACATATGTTTGACTTTTTAGATAGTTCTTGTACAAAGTTGTAATTAGCAGAGATGAAAAGGCAAAAAAATAAAAAAAATTATCCTTGACATCCTAAAATGTTTTTGTGACATGGGGTAAAAAAATGCAACTTCATCAACTAATTTGTTCATATAGTTTACTCCATCTTATATCCTACTGGTTTATTTTTAATAAAGTGTTGTGAAAAACACATTGCCAGTACTGTCATAACCCCAAAACCGTAGAACTCAAATATTCTTGGACGTACGAACCATTACAGGTTGGATTGTCTTCATTACATTATTACAACTTACTCTATGTATAACCTCTCAAAGTAAAATTAGATTAAAATCACATTTTAATTAAAATTGCACTGAAAAAAATAATTACTAATAACAAAATTAATTGGTATTGCACTACTCAAGTGTCCTAATTTCTCATAGAAATTTATTGTGCAATGCCACATATGTAATCTTGCCCCCGATATCTATTTTCTGATGGCTACACAAAAGCCCTTGGAGGGTCAGATGGTGGTTGGGCCAACGTTTGACAAGACCTTCTCTATGCTTTGCTATCAGCTACATTTCTTATCCAAATTATTTTTATTTTGGTCCTGACATACGAATACCATAATATAGTATTAAAGGAGCACTAAAGTCAAAATTACACTTTTATGATTCATATAGAGCAGACAATTTTAAACAACTTTCCAATTCATATCCCTTATCTAAATATGCACAACTTTTTTTTTTTAATATATATATATATATAAAGTCAGAGAAGGGATTGCAACATCATACTGTTAAAGAGCCACGGTGCGCTGCAAATATTTCTCCAAATTGTATCCAAACAGCAGGCACTCACTGGACTTTATTACAAAATATAAATACTTTATTGCATCAGGTTAAAACCGACAAACGTTTCGGCACTGCATTGTGCCTTTGTCAATGTCAAAAATTACACAATAGCACACAACCAGAGTGCAGCTCCACACCCCAGGACAAATCTCGGATCTTTGGATACAATATATATATATATATATATATATATATATATATATATATAAACACACTTTCTGAGGCCCCAGTTCCAACTGAGCATGTGCAAGGTTTACAGAATATACGTATATGCATTTTGGGATTGGCTGATTCAGTGAGAAGGGTAAATAAAACTAACTGAAATCTGACAGAAAAAAATATTGGAATTAGCACTGATTGGCTAATATGTCTGTCAAAAGAACTGAGATAAGTGGCAGTCTACAAAGGCATGGATACAAGGTAATCACAAAGGTAAAAAGTGTATTAATATCACAGTGTGGGTTATTCAACTGGGGAATTGGTAATAAAGGGATTATCTATCTTTTTAAGCAATAGACATTTTCAAGTAGACTGTCCCTTTAATACACTTCAGCTTTTGTTCTTTTTTATAATAGACTTGACAAATGAAGTGCAGACTCCAGTGACCTTGATATATTCTACACAGTCATTGGTTGTTCATTCCACTGAACCATATTTTGTTGTCACTAATTGGTCTTAGCAGGGAAGTAAACTTAGGCTACAACATGGCAGCTTCACTGAAACCCATTCTTTTCTTTTCTTTCATGATTCAGAAAAAGCATGTGATTTTAAACAACTTTTCCATTTACTCCTTTTATCTTATTTATTTTGATCTCCTGGTATCATTTCTTGATAATGATACCTATAAAGGTACAGGAACTGCTAATTGGTGTTTGAGCTTCATGAGCCTCATTCAATGTGTTTAGCTTGTTCCTAGTCGTGCATTGATGCTTCTTCAACAAAGAATACAAAGAGAACAAAGCAAATAAGATAATAGAAGTAAACTGGAAAGTTGTTTATGATTGCATGCTGTATCTGAATCATGAGAGAAAACATTATGGGGTTTTATGCCCCTTAAATAGACACTAAACATTTACACTAATTTATTCAATATATAAACAACTAACATAATTCAAAATACATCTACATATTATTTTCAGGCTAACCTTTGCTTTGAAAACATAATTCTATCCAGCATTTATTTAGCGTTAAATGTGCCTTTAAAGGGATACTAAACCCACATTTTTTCTTTCATGATTCAGATAGAGCATGCACTTTAAACAACTTTCTAATGTCAGCCACCAATAAGCAAGCGCAATCTATGGTGCTGAACCTAAAATGGGCCGGCTCCTATGGATTACATTCCTGCTTTTTATATAAAGATAGCAAGAGAACGAAGAAACATTGATAATAGGAGTAAATTAGAAAGTTGCTTAAAAATGCATGCTCTATCTGAATCATGAAAGAAAACATTTGGGTTTAGTGTCCCTTTAATGGAATTTTTCATTAACTGAAATTATTAATTTATTATTGTTTTGGGAAAAAAAAGCAAAAGATTATTCCAGTTCCAATACAGGCACAATTAGGATTATTATTTTAATGGAATATGTCATGAATTTGAACTGAAATTATTAATTTATTAATGTTTTAGGAAAAAAGCAAAAGATTATTCCAATTCCATTGCAGGCAAATTTAGGATTATTATTTTAGTGAACAATTTAAAAAAAAAAAAAAAAAAAAAAGGTTTAAAATCCAAGAAACAAATAAAAATAAAACTGCAGACTTTCTAGAAAACAAACAGTATTTCAAAGTTAAAGTAACCGGAAACTAAAACGCAATGCAATAAATGCAGAACCATTTGTGTTTTAGTTAGCGGGGGGAAATTAATTATGCTGAAACAATTAAAATCAACCTATACTCTTAGAATTACATTAATCAGGTAATTGCACAAGGAATTAAGCAATGGCAAAATAAAGAGACTCACTAAGATATTCTTTTCCCCAAAGAACCCAATAATAATTTATACAAGTCAAATGTTTAGAAATACATTTCATCAAAAAAAAGTATATTTTCACAATCAAAAGCATTAAAGGGACATGAAAGTCATAATTGCATTTTTATAGTTCAGACACAGCGTGAAACTTTTCAATTAACTTTTGTTTTGTTGAAAAGCATACCTGGATAGTCTGGAAGATAGCTGGTGATTGGTGGCCATATACATACGCCCCTTGTTATTGGCTAACCAGATATGTTCAGAACTGTTGGAAGATAGCTGGGGATTGGTGGCCATATACATAGGCCCCTTGTTATTGGCTAACCAGATATGTTCAGAACTGTTGGGCGATAGATGGTGATTGGCCACCATACACATACACCCCTTGTTATTTGCTAACGAGATATGTTCAGAACTGTTAGGAGATAGATGGTGATTGGTGGCCATACACATACACCCTTTGTTATTTGCTAACGAGATATGTTCAGCACTGCTGGGAGATAGATGGTGATTGGTGCCCATATACATACGCCCCTTTTTATTGGCTAACCAGATGTGTTCAGCACTGCTGGGAGAAAGATTAGGATGACCAGATGAGATGAGAGGGGAAAAAAGGGACACTTTATCAACAAAACACAAAATGCTTAAAATGAAAAGGATGAATTATTAGGCTAGGTTTTGGTTGTAACATTTCAAACCATTTAGTTTACATTAAATAATATTTGAAAATAATAACTGCCACTAGTATTATCACAGTTACTAATAAACAACATTACTATGCAACCTTGCTGAAAACATAGAGATAACAATATAGAGCAGGCATATTCAACTGTAAACTCTACCAGTTGTAAATTGTTATAAAGGCAGATGACTACATCTATTAATGGCCCTTGTTATTTTATATTTTGAAAGGTATTTCTTTATGCTGGGAGCTGTAGTTCCCCAGCTGCAGAGCTGCTAACAGCTGCACCTATTGCATCCCAAAGGCGCTAGGATGGACATAAAAATAATACTAGCATGATTGCTGCTCATATATAACTGCTCATATTTTATAATAAAAAATGAAATAAGTAAACAGTAATGAGAACAAAAAAAATGGGACATCACTTTATAAAGGGGCATATGTGTGTAGCCATCAACCAGCAGGGAGCTCTAAGCAACACACTACTGCTTCTAAGGGCTAGATTTATCAAAGCTGAGGCAGACAGGGGCGCGTATACGTGCCCCTTTACGCCTCAGCTCGCCTGTGGCGGGGCGAAATTACCCGCAGGTAATCACCATTGCACATGCAATCCCGCCCCCTGCCTGCGCACAACCAATCACGCGCGGGCAGGAGCTGTCAATCTCCTCGGTCGGATTAGACTGCGGATATTGAATTTCGCCACCTTAAGAGGTGGCGAAGAGGTTAGGGAAGCGGCGGTCTGGTGACCGCTGCTTGTTAATTACGGCGAGCAAGTTCTTGTGAGAACTTGCCGCCGTAGGGCTTTGATAAATCGAGCCCTAAGCCTATCTAGATATGCTTTTCAAAAAAAGATACAGAGAAAACGAAACAATTTAGATAATAGTTAGAAGTAAATTTGGAAGTTTTTTTAAAATTAATCATGAAAGTTTAATTTTTACTTTAATGTCCTTTTAACTGTGTGTTGCAATAATAAAAATGCTCTAACACATTTTTTCCCCTTCTATGTCTATTTCAAATAGAACAAATGCTTTTTATATATATAAAAAAACATATTTGCATTGCTTTGCTTTTATCCCAAATAACTATAAAATACATTAAATTAAATGCATAATTAAACAATGCAAATGGTTTGTTTTGTTAAACTGAAGTGTAGCACACCTGCATGAGATTGTGTTACGTGCTATTTTAGTACCCATTAGACATGTGCATGGCGAAAAAATTTGGTTCGGTTCGGTTCGGATCGATTCGGAATTTTTCGAAGTTCGGTTCGGATCGATTCGAATTCTGAAAATTATGAATCGATTCAATTCGGATTCGTTTCGGATTCATTCGGATTCGAAGAAATTCGGCTGGATTCGGTTCGATTCGGTTCAATTCGGTTCGTAAATTCGGCATTTCGTTAAGTGTTAGGTGGGATTAGACTAGTATTATACTGTATATTAGGTGTTAACCTAACATACTGTGCAATACTAGTGTAATCCCAATGGCCATCCGAATTTACTAATCGATTCGGTTCGATTCGGTTAGATTCGGAAAATTCGGCAGAATTTTAATTCGGAAATTCGGTTCGATCCGAATCGCCAAATTTGCCAACTTTTCCGAATTTCCGAATCGAACCGAAACGAATCGCACATGTCTAGTACCCATAAATCACTGAGCGATTACACAATAGTGCACTCTTAAGTTTGGCAAATACAGGATAAAAATAAGAATGGATATGTTTTTTGTTACGATACATACTAGTCTATGCAAGTGTAAATACATGTGTGTACAATGACCTTATTTCACCTTTAAAGGGATAGAAAGGTAAAAAAATAAATGTGCATATGTGCATTTCAATTTATAAAAGCATTTTTGCAATATACTTTCAATAGCAAAAATGCTTGTAGTTAAAGTTTTTACTTATCTCAGCAGCATATGCACATATGCTGTGAGGGCCTGAGCACAACAGACCTTCTCAGAGAGTCAACAGTGGGTTGTATGAGACAAATTATGTCTTCATAGGCAATGCACACTACTGCCAGCTCTCTGAGCATGCATGCTGCTAGATTACGAGTCTTGCGTTAGCCTTAAAAAGCAGCGTTGAGAGGTCCCAAGGCTGCTTTTTAACGCCTGCTGGTATTACGAGTCTGGCAGGAGAGGGTCTACCACTCATTTTTCTTCCGCGACTCGAGCTTACTGCAAATCCCATTACGTAAATTGAGTATCCTAACTTTTTAATGGGACTTACCTAACGCCGGTATTACGAGTCTTGGAAGAAGTGAGCGTTAGACCCTCTTCTGTCAAGACTCCTACCGCATTTAAAAGTCAGTAGTTAAGAGTTTTATGGTCTAACGCCGTAACATAAAACTCTTCACTAAAGTGCTACAAAGTACACTAACACCCATGCGCTACCTATTAACTCCTAAACCGAGGCCCCCCCCCCCCACATCGGAAACATTTGAATAGAGTTTTTAACCCCTAATCTGCTGACTGGACATCACCGCCACTGTAATAAATATATTAACCCCTAAACCGCCGCACTCCCGCCTCGCAAACTCTAGTTAAATTTTATTAACCCCTAATCTGCCATCCCTAACATCGCCGACACCTATCTACATTTATTAACCCCTAATCTGCCGCCCCCAACGTCGCCGCTACTATATTAAATTTATTAACCCCTAAACCTAAGTCTAACCCTAACACCCCCCTAACTTAAATATAATTTAAATAAAACGAATTTAAATTACTACAATTAAATAAATTAATCCTATTTAAAACTAAATACTTACCTATAAAATAAACCCTAACATAGCTACAATATAACTAATAGTTACACTGTAGCTAGCTTAGGGTTTATATTTATTTTACAGGCAACTTTGTATTTATTTTAACTAGGTAGAATAGTTATTAAATAGTTATTAACTATTTAATAACTACCTAGTTAAAATAAGTACACATTTACCTGTAAATTAAATCCTAACCTAAGTTACAATTACACCTAACACTACACTATCATTAAATTAATTTACTAAATTACCTACAATTAAATAAAATAAACTAAAGTACAAAATAACCAAACACTAAATTACAGAAAATAAAAAAATAATTACATTTTTTTAACTAATTACACCTACTCTAATCCCCCTAAAAAAATAAAAAAGCCCCCCAAAATAATAAAATTCCCTACCCTATGCTAAATTACAAATAGCCTTTAAAAGCGCTTTTTGTGGGGCATTGCCCCAAAGTAATCAGCTCTTTTACCTGTAAAAAAAAATACAATGCCCCCCCCAACATTAAAACCCACCACCCACACACCCAACCCTACTCTAACCCACCCAATCCCCCCTTAATAAAACCTAACACTACCCCCTTGAAGATCACCCTACATTGAGCCGTCTTCACCCAGCCGGGCACAAGTGGTCCTCCAGAGGGGCAGAAGTCTTCATCCGATCTGGGCAGAAGAGGACCTCCAGATGGGCAGAAGGCTTCATCCAGGCGGCATCTTTTATTTTCATCCATCCGGAGCGGAGCGGGTCCATCTTGAAGCCAGCCGATGCGGAGCATCCTCTTCTTCTGACGACTCCCGACAAATGAAGGTTCCTTTAAATGACGTCATCCAAGATGGCGTCCCTTGAATTCCGATTGGCTGATAGGATTCTATCAACCAATCGGGATTAAGGTAGGAATAATCCTATTGGCTGATCCAATCAGCCAATAGGATTGAAATTCAATCCTATTGGCTGATCCAATCAGCCAATAGGATTGAGCTTGCATTCTATTGGCTGTTCTAATCAGCCAATAGAATGCAATCTCAATCCTATTGGCTGATTGAATCAGCCAATAGGATTTTTCCTACCTTAATTCCGATTGGCTGATGAATTCCGATTGGCTGATAGGATTCTATCAGCCAATCGGAATTAAGGTAGGAAAAATCCTATTGGCTGATTCAATCAGCCAATCGGATTGAGATTGCATTCTATTGGCTGATTAGAACAGCCAATAGAATGCAAGCTCAATCCTATTGGCTGATTGGCCAGCAGATTAGGGGTTCATAAGTATAATGTAGGTGGCAGCGGTGTCCGGGGCGGCAGATTAGGGGTTAATAATATAATGCAGGTGTCAGCAATGTCGGAGGCGGCAGATTAGGGGTTAATAAGTGTAAGATTAGGGGTGTTTAGACTCGGGGTTCATGTTAGGGTGTTAGGTTTAGACATAACTTTTGCTTCCCCATAGGAATCAATGGGGCTGCGTTAGAAGCTGCTTTTTTGCAGGTGTTAGTTTTTTTTCATCCCGATCTGCCCCATTGATTCCTATGGGGAAATCGTGCACGAGCACGTTTTGCCAGCTCACCGCTACTGTAAGCAACGCTGGTATTGAGGTGGTAGTGGTGCGTTCAGCCTTATTTTGCAGCAAAGGATTTAATGAAATAGGGGGGGGGGTCACTGAATGTTTTTTTATTGGCAACAGCCCTAGGAACTTTAAACTCACACATGTGTCATAGGGAATTTTACTCTTTAAAGGGACAGTGAAGTCAAAATGAATTAAGCTATGCTATTTGCCGAAAATGCATCAGCTGACCCGTGACACTACTCTACACGCGAAGTGTATTTATACATGTTCGTATAACTACGATATGAGATTTCAACTTTATCGAAATAAAGTGAAGTTTTAAGGCACAGCAGCAACCTGGTCTGTCATTTTAGTGGAGTATACAATATATTGCATGGCTTATGCAGGGCGGCTATTACTTGTAATCTACATGAGTATGCTGCTCCACATTGGCTCACAGACCATATCATGCTCAGGACCTACAATGTGTTGAGGCTGACAAGCCAGACTTAAAGGGACATAATACTCATATGCTAAATCACTTGAAACTGATGCAGTATAACTGTAAAAAGCTGATAGGAAAATATAACCTGAGTATCTCTATGTAAAAAAGGAAGATATTTTACCTCACAATCTCCTCAGCTCAGAAGAGTAAGTTCTGTGTAAAAAGTTATACTCAGCTACTCCCAGCTGCAGGTAAAAAAAAAAATGAAGAAATGAACAGCAGCCAATCAGCATCAGCAGTGCTGAGGTCATGAACTCTTTTACTGTGATCTCATTAGATTTGACTTAACTCTCATGAGATTTCATATTAAGCTGAATAGGGAAATAATATGAGAGTGCACAAGGCTCATCCCCTTAGCTGTCCCAGAACAGACATACTAAAATGCTGCTTAGAAATCCTTTACAATGGGATGTGGCTACTGAGGAACTTTTGAGGTAAAATATCTTTCTTTTTTACATAGAGGTGTTCAGGTGATATTTTCAAGTCAGCTTTTTACAGCTACTGTATGCTGCATCACTTCTAAGTGTTTAAACATTTGGGTATTATGGCCCTTTAAGTGTTTAATCCCTTTGCAGGGTTAAACTCATACAGCTAGATTACAAGTAGTCAACCTTGAGCAAAGAATAACTCACAATCTGGTATTACCAGTAGATGAAGAAATATCTTAACCAAATCATCTTAATAAGGCTGAATTGTTTTTATCTCACCTTATATTTTTAACGGATAGTGCAGGGAGTGCAATTAGCATGCTCATTGTGCTTATTGTTGCAAGTTATGAGTTAAGATGCATTTAATGCAATCCAAAATACTGTTGTAAGATGCAGCTCTTTTTAACACCTGAAGTAAACCGTTTGTCACAGTGCAGTCACCATATTATAACTATAACATGTGCAGAACAGTAAAACTTATCAGCAATAAATAAATAAAACTAGAAAGTCGTGGCTACTGTCTTCTATGAAATATTAATATCACAGATATAAAATATTCCTAAAAAAAGAAAAAAACCTCTTGGCTCTCCTCTGTGGATCACCTAGAAGAAGAAACAAAATGATATTGGTTAAAGCTTTCTAGCCATTATTTACATTGACAAATAGCCATAATTGGATAAAATAGACTGGTACTGCTGAGCTAATGCCTTCGAATGTCTTGTCTTGCACAATTAATATTCTCTTGTCATGCATCCATTTAAACAATTGGACGAATGCCTTTTTTTGGTACGTCCGTCACACTTAAGCAATGATTTTGTCAAGTAATTTCCTATAGACGCTGTTGATTCATAGCTCATGTTGTGGTCTACTAGAATATATAAAAACGGTTAACTGTATCTTTTGTCTTGTATGCAAGGACATTCCAAAAATCAAACAATCAATGAGTTGGGAATTTACATTCAAGCTTGCAAAAATAGGCTCCTCGTGTTTTGCATTCATAATGTATTTTACAATCAATACAACTCTTCCTTAAACATAAAAATAACCAGAGAGTGTTGTGTTTGTAGTAACAATTACATTTTATAATAAATAAAAAAGGAAGTCTTAGAAGTGCATTTATCAAGCTGCAATCTTCAAGTATGAACTTAGCTATAGAAAATTGAGAAAATAGTGGATGCTAGTAAAAATAGTAGGTTATTCTTTAAATGGAAATCAGTTGTAAAGTTATCATGAGTGAGCCTACACGCAACAATCTTAAGTCTGAATGGTTGTGCGAGAGCAGGGAACATGTTGCACAAGCAGCCGCTCATGCAATGATAAATACAGGCAGCACTAGCCGTGATTACATGCAGACATTGGTAAATGGAGCCCATAGTAGGAACATGTTGCACAAGCAGCCGCTCATGCAATGATAAATACAGGCAGCACTAGCCGTGATTACATGCAGACATTGGTAAATGGAGCCCATAGTAGGAACTGAAGTCTGAGCCAAAGAAAATGGTTGATATCAATGAAAATTGTAAGCTAGTCTGTAAATGGAAATAAGTTGTAAAGTTATCTTTTATAACCTATTTGCATATCCAGAGGTGGTTGAAGTTCATTATTTAATTTAAAAAAATCCACAAATAGCTGAGTTACAACCAACTTGTCAAAGAGAAAAGTCACATAGGGCTCAATGTATATTAAGCAGAAGATGCTGCTATTGAGCCCTTGTCTGGCTTATGAAGGACGGAACTCAAGTAACCTTGCTTTCTGTAATATAAGAAGCAGCAGTCAACTCAGAAGTCATAGAGATAAAACACCCCAAATGCGATAATTCAGGGTTTTTGACGGGCCCTGCTCTCATTCAATAGATAGTGCAAGAGCAGGGGTCAGCATTGAAAAAGTAAGTACTTGTGTGATGCTACATCTGGGGCTGGGCAGAGGACGTACAGTGTCCACTGCCATTAACAGCAAGTGCAGATGGTCAGGTTCCCAAGTCAGGAACCTTGTCAGCCTGTCATTTAGTACACGGGGACAATACTCAGGGACGTTTCTAGGGGCGAGCAGACCGGGCAGTGGCCCAGGGCGCAATAGGGAGCAGTGGGGAGCATATACATTAATATATATATATATATATATATATATATATATATATATATATATATATATATATATTTGAAAGAAAGCTGTTATGTTAATTGGCTGCATTGGATGTCAATCATACTAATGGAGCAACAAGATCACAAAGGGGGCGTGTTAAGACCGGATAACTACTTAGAGCTAAAACTGAAAGTAAAAAGTAGCGGAATCACCCTGAGGAAAGCAGTCTCCTATCTCACTGATCAGTGTCACTAAAGAGGTGATGTTTTATGCATATGACACATTATTCATGGTCTTTACATAATGATATGTACCGATTTTTTCGTTTTATTGAGCTAATTAAAAAAGTGCTTTATAAAAATTGGGTTTCCACAAACTAAGGAACATGTTTTCTATTAAGGACTGTTGAATTAAAAAAAATATATATTTTTGACATTATGGGGCATATGTATCAAACTCCGTATGGAGCTTGATGCCCTGCAGGCTCGCCAGAAACAGCAGTTATGAAGCAGCGGTCACAAAGACTCTGAGCAGGCGGACACACATCGCCAGAAATCAATTGATTGACACCCCCTGCTGGCGGCCGCGAGTCTGCAGGGGGCGGCGTTGCACCAGCAGCTCTTGTGAGCTGCTGGCGCAATGCTGAATACGGCGTGCGTATTGCTCGCGGTATTCAGCGAGGTCTGGCGGACCTGATCCGCAGTGTCGGATCAGGTCCGCCAGCCCTTGATAAATAGGGGCCCATGCCTTTTATTTTATTTTTTGCATGTATTTACTTATTGTTTACAAATGCTTAATAGTGATGGGTGTGTACTTCATAATGACAATGGCAAGTTTTCACAAACTCACCTGTGAGTGCTTGTGTCTGCTATTACTGCCTGAGTGTGTGTGTGTGTGTATGCCTATTACTGCCTGTGTGTGCATGTATCTGCCTATTAACTACCTGTGTGTACATGTCTGTCTACTCCTGTCTGTGTGTTCATGTCTCAGTCTATGACTGCCTGTGTGTTCATGTCTCAGTCTATTACTGCCTGTGTGGGAATGTCTCTGTCTATTACTGTCTGTGA
This sequence comes from Bombina bombina, assembly GCF_027579735.1. Lineage (NCBI taxonomy): Eukaryota > Metazoa > Chordata > Amphibia > Anura > Bombinatoridae > Bombina > Bombina bombina. Next base: position 1,371,717,622 of record NC_069500.1, on the reverse strand, counting down.
GTGCATGTCTCTGTCTATTACTGCCTGTGTGGGAATGTCTCTGTCTATTACTGTGTGTGTGTGCATGTCTCTGTCTATTACTGTCTCTGTGTGCATGTCTCTGTCTATTACTGCCTGTGAGTGCATATCTCTGTCTATTATTGTCTTTGAGTGCATGCCTCTGTCTATTACTGCCTGTGTGTGCACGTCTCTGTCTATTGCTGCCTGTGTGTGTGCATGCATCTGCCTATTCCTGCCTTTGTGTGCATGTCTCTGTCTATTACTGCCTATGTTGGAATATCTCTGTCTATTACTGTCTGTGAGTGCATGTCTCTGTCTATTACTGTCTGTGAGTGCATGTCTCTGTCTATTACTGTCTGTGTGTGCATGTCTCTCTCTATTACTGTCTGTGAGTGCATATCTCTGTCTATTACTGTCTGTGAGTGGATGTCTCTGTCTATTACTGCCTGTGTGTATAGTATATTTGAAAAATAAACAGCTATTACAGTTCTTTATCAAATTACCATATTGTTCCGCATATAGGCCACACCTGATTATAAGCCGCACCCTTAAAGTTTGGTACCATTTTAAAGAAATTTAATTTTAAAGAAAATTCTTTATTTAGGCATTAAAGCTGTAATGGCTAAATAAAGGTTTTGTTCAAATTTGAAGCTACTAGTAGGAGTAAGGAGTACAGCATCTTTCCTTTGTTTTATTTTAACAGACCAGTATTAAAGCTGTAATTTTATATTTAACAGTATTTTTAGCAGATATGTGAGGGGGAAAAAAAGTTTCTTACCAAACAATATCAGAGGCAAAACTGACTCACATGGGACATCCTGTGCTCCGCCCACTTCCTCCCTACCCAACTCCGGCGGACTGCAATACCCATAAGGCAACAGGGTGCACCTGTCATGTTTCAACACTGGTACATTGCAGTCTCCTTTTAAGGTCCTCCTTAACATACCGTATCTTGCTTAGTTAACTTACATACAGTCTTTCTGCACCTTCCTATAATCATCGGACTCTGCATACCTTTCTGTTCCGCACACAACTCCTACTGTGCTGACATCATCAGCTACAGCCGCATCTGTCGCTCCGTCGCTGCAGACCGCAATTCTGATTCCTTGCCTGGCTGTAAAAGAAGCATTTAACAGCGTCTTCGGTCCACTCCTAGAAGACTGCTACTTGTTGCATGTAACATTCTAATAGGAGCTCGGTCTTCCTCTTGCAAGTTCGGTCCAAGGAGCGTTCCTCCAGAACGATACTGGCTCAGGTATCTCTCTAACACATAGGGCTACTGGATTCTTAAGAGGTGCGCTCATTTCTTACTCTAGCCTATTACCGTATAAGTTACATTTCTTCTAAGACATAGGGCTACTGGACTCTTAAGAGATGCACAATATTTCTTACTCTACCCATATTACCGTATAAGTTACGTTCCTTATTTACCATACTAGGCAATATTCAGCAGAATAATACAGATTACAGGCCGCGCCCGCATATAGGCCGCACGGCAAATTTAAAGGTAGAAATCAAGGAAAAAAGTGTGGCCTATATGTGGAACAATACGGTATTTATGTGCAAAAATCTCATAGACTTTAATAGTGAATTTTGTAAAACAAAAAATTGTTATAACTTTTCTAAATAATTGTAATAGACCCCTAAATATGTTACAAATACACCCAGTGACATATTGCAATCCTTTAGAAAATCTTACCTGATTACTTTTCTGCAATGTTCAACTTTAAAGTCTATTGGACGTCTTGTAGATACATTTTGGATAAGAATTTAAAGGGATTGATGTTCATTAAACAAATAAATATGCATAGCTATAAGAAAAGTATAAATATAATGGCAATTTGTAAAATATATAAAGATATTTTTAGATAATATCAATATATTTGGAAAAAACATTGTAGTAGAAAAAGGACATATTTAAAAGGTTAGGAAAGTCAAAATAAACTTTCAAAATTAAGGATACACCATGGAATTTTAAGACAATTCTATTATTCTTATTCTCTTGGTATCCATTGTTGAAAAGCATATGTACATATCCTTAGCATCAGCAATGCTCTACTAGGAGCTAACTGGTGGTTGGCCACAACACACATTTGTCTCTTGTCATTTGCTCATCAGATGTGTTCATCTAGGTCCAAGTAGTGCACTGCTGCTTTGAAATGGACCTCTAAATGACAGAGTGACATGCAAGGTCTAGGAGAGGGACTTAAGAATCTGTGAGGGAGGCGCATTTTTGAACTTTGCCCTTGGAGCCAGATTCTCTAGAAATGGCCGTGCCCATGCTCTGCACATTTAACTCTCAGGTGTAAAATGTTTAGCATCTAAAAGTGGGTTTGTCCGAAGCTGTCATGGGCAGTAGAGACTGCGCACGAGGACAAACACACCTGGCCTTCCAACTGACCTGGTGTCTTGTGGTGGAGTGGGCGTGACAGAGACAGAGACTCAAGCTCTAAAGAGGGTGGATAGAGAGAGCAGAAGAGGGTAGATAGAGAGAGCAGAAGAGGGGGGATAGAGAGAGGGAGAGACAGCAAAAGAGAGAGGGGGAGAGAGACAGCAAAAGAGAGAGACAGCAAAAGAGAGGAGGGAGAGAGACAGCAAAAGAGAGGGGGAGAGAAACAGCAAAAGAGAGGAGGGAGAGATAGAGCAAAAGAGAGGGGTGAGAGAGACAGCAAAAGAGAGGGGGGAGAGAGACAGCAAAAGAGAGGGGAGAGAGAGACAGCAAAAGAGAGGGGAGAGAGAGACAGCAAAAGAGAGGGGGGAGAGAGACAGAAAAAGAGAGGGGGGAGAGAGAGCAAGGGAGAGGGGGGACAGTGTGCAAAAGAGAGGGGGGGAGAGTGCTTAAATGAGAGGGGGAAGAGAGAGCAAAAGAGAGGGGGAGAGAGAGCAAAAGAGAGGGGGGAGAGAGTGCGGGAGAGAGGGGGGGGGGAGAGAGAGCAAAATAGAGGGTAGAGAGAGCACAAAAGAGAGGAGGAGAGAGCACAAAAAAGAGGGGGAGAGAGCAGAAAAGAGAGGGGGAAAGAGCGCAAAAGAGAGGGGGAGAGAGCACAAAAGAGAGGGGGAGAGAGAACAAAAGAGAGGGGGGAGAGAGCGCAAAAGAGAGGGGGAGAGAGCACAAAAGAGAGGGGGGAGAGAGCACAAAAGAGAGGGGGAGAGAGAACAAAAGAGAGGGGGAGAGAGCACAAAAGAGAGGGGGAGAGAGCACAAAAGAGAGGGGGAGAGAGCACAAAAGAGAGGGGGGAGAGAGCGCAAAAGAGAGGGGGAGAGAGCACAAAAGAGAGGGGGAGAGAGAACAAAAGAGAGGGGGAGAGAGAACAAAAGAGAGGGGGAGAGAGCACAAAAGAGAGGGGGAGAGAGCGCAAAAGAGAGGGGGGAGAGAGCGCAAAAGAGAGGGGGAGAGAGCACAAAAGAGAGGGGGAGAAAGCGCAAAAGAGAGGGGGGAGAGAGCACAATAGAGAGGGGGGAGAGAGCGCAAAAGAGAGGGGGAGAAAGTGCAAAAGAGAGGGGGAGAGAGCGCAAAAGAGAGTGGGAGAGAGCGCAAAAGAGAGGGGGAGAGAGAGCAAAAGAGAGGGGGAGAGAGAGCAAAAGAGAGGGAGAGAGACAGCAAAAGAGAGGAGAGAGACAGCAAACAAGAGGAGAGAGAGAGCAAACGAGAGGAGAGAGAGAGCAAACGAGAGGAGAGAGAGAGCAAACGAGAGGAGAGAGAGCAAACAAGAGGGGGAAGAGAGAGCAAAAGAGAGGGAGCGAGACAGCAAAAGAGAGGGAGAGAGACAGCAAAAGAGGGGGAGAGAGAGAGAGAGCAAAAGAGAGGGATAGAGACAGCAAAAGAGGGGGAGAGACAGCAAAAGAGAGGGGGAGAGAGACAGCAAAAGAGAGGGGGGAGAGAGACAGCAAAAGATAGGGGAGAGAGAGACAGCAAAAGAGGGGGAGAGAGAGACAGCAAAAGAGAGGGGGAGAGAGACAGCAAAAGAGAGGGGGAGAGAGAGCAAAAGAGAGGGGGGACAGTGTGCAAAAGAGAGGGGGGAGAGTGCTTAAATGAGAGTTGGAAGAGAGAGCAAAAGAGAGGGGGAGAGAGAGCAAAAGAGAGGGGGGAGAGAGTGCGGGAGAGAGGGGGGGAGAGAGCGCAAAAGAGAGGGTAGAGAGAGCACAAAAGAGAGGAGGAGAGAGCACAAAAAAGAGGGGGAGAGAGCAGAAAAGAGAGGGGGAGAGAGCGCAAAAGAGAGGGGGAGAGAGCACAAAAGAGAGTGGGAGAGAGAACAAAAGAGAGGGGGGAGAGAGCGCAAAAGAGAGGGGGAGAGAGCACAAAAGAGAGGGGGAGAGAGCACAAAAGAGTGGGGGAGAGAGAACAAAAGAGAGGGGGAGAGAGCACAAAAGAGAGGGGAGAGAGCGCAAAAGAGAGGGGGGAGAGAGCGCAAAAGAGAGGGGGAGAAAGTGCAAAAGAGAGGGGGAGAGAGCGCAAAAGAGAGTGGGAGAGAGCGCAAAAGAGAGGGGGAGAGAGAGCAAAAGAGAGGGGGAGAGAGAGCAAAAGAGAGGGAGAGAGACAGCAAAAGAGAGGAGAGAGACAGCAAACAAGAGGAGAGAGAGAGCAAACGAGAGGAGAGAGAGAGCAAACGAGAGGAGAGAGAGAGCAAACGAGAGGAGAGAGAGCAAACAAGAGGGGGAAGAGAGAGCAAAAGAGAGGGAGCGAGACAGCAAAAGAGAGGGAGAGAGACAGCAAAAGAGGGGGAGAGAGAGAGAGAGCAAAAGAGAGGGATAGAAACAGCAAAAGAGGGGGAGAGACAGCAAAAGAGAGGGGGAGAGAGACAGCAAAAGAGAGGGGGGAGAGAGACAGCAAAAGATAGGGGAGAGAGAGACAGCAAAAGAGGGGGAGAGAGAGACAGCAAAAGAGAGGGGGAGAGAGACAGCAAAAGAGAGGGGGAGAGAGAGCAAAAGAGAGGGGGGACAGTGTGCAAAAGAGAGGGGGGAGAGTGCTTAAATGAGAGTTGGAAGAGAGAGCAAAAGAGAGGGGGAGAGAGAGCAAAAGAGAGGGGGGAGAGAGTGCGGGAGAGAGGGGGGGGAGAGAGCGCAAAAGAGAGGGTAGAGAGAGCACAAAAGAGAGGAGGAGAGAGCACAAAAAAGAGGGGGAGAGAGCAGAAAAGAGAGGGGGAGAGAGCGCAAAAGAGAGGGGGAGAGAGCACAAAAGAGAGTGGGAGAGAGAACAAAAGAGAGGGGGGAGAGAGCGCAAAAGAGAGGGGGAGAGAGCACAAAAGAGAGGGGGAGAGAGCACAAAAGAGTGGGGGAGAGAGAACAAAAGAGAGGGGGAGAGAGCACAAAAGAGAGGGGAGAGAGCGCAAAAGAGAGGGGGGAGAGAGCGCAAAAGAGAGGGGGGAGAGAGCACAAAAGAGAGGGGGAGAAAGAGCAAAAGAGAGGGGGGAGAGAGCACAAAAGAGAGGGGGGAGAGAGCACAAAAGAGAGGGGGAGAAAGTGCAAAAGAGAGGGGGAGAGAGCGCAAAAGAGAGTGGGAGAGAGCGCAAAAGAGAGGGGGAGAGAGAGCAAAAGAGAGGGGGAAAGAGAGCAAAAGAGAGGGAGAGAGACAGCAAAAGAGAGGAGAGAGACAGCAAACAAGAGGAGAGAGAGAGCAAACGAGAGGAGAGAGAGAGCAAACGAGAGGAGAGAGAGAGCAAACAAGAGGAGAGAGAGAGAGAGCAAAAGAGAGGGAGCGAGACAGCAAAAGAGAGGGAAAGAGAGAGAGCAAAAGAGAGGGATAGAGACAGCAAAAGAGGGGGAGAGAGAGCAAAAGAGAGGGGGAGAGAGAGAGCACAAAAGAGAGGGGGAGAGAGAGAGCGCAAAAGAGAGGGGGAGAGAGAGCGCACAAAAGATGGGGGAGAGAGAGCGCAAAAGAGAGAGAGAATGCAAAAGAGAGGGGGTTGAGAGAGCGTAAAAGAGAGGGGGAGAGAGAGCACAAAAGAGAGGGGGAGAGAGCGCAAAAGAGAGTGGGAGAGAGCGCAAAAGAGAGGGGGAGAGAGAGCAAACGAGAGGGGCAGAGAGAGCAAAAGAGAGGGAGAGAGACAGCAAATGAGAGGAGAGAGACAGCAAACAAGAGGAGAGAGAGAGCAAACGAGAGGAGAGAGAGAGCAAATGAGAGGAGAGAGAGCAAACGAGAGGGGAAAGAGAGAGAGCAAAAGAGAGGGAGCGAGACAGCAAAAGAGGGGGAGAGAGAGAGAGCAAAAGAGAAGGATAGAGACAGCAAAAGAGGGGGAGAGAGAGCAAAAGAGAGGGGGAGAGAGCACAAAAGAGAGGGGGAGAGAGAGAGCACAAAAGAGAGGGGGAGAGAGAGAGCGCAAAAGAGAGGGGGAGAGAGAGCACGCAAAAGAGGGGGTAGCGAGAGAGCGCAAAAGAGAGAGAGAATGCAAAAGAGTGGGGGTTGAGAGAGCGTAAAAGAGAGGGGGAGAGAGAGCACAAAAGAGAGGGGGAGAGAGAGCAAAAGAGAGGGGGGAGAGAAAGCAAAAGAGAGGGGGAGAGAGGGAGCAAAAGAGAGGGGGGAGAGAGAGCACAAAAGAGAGGGGGGAGAGAGAACACAAAAGAGAGGGGGAGAGAGCGCAAAAGAGGGGGAGAGAGAGACCGCAAAAGAGAGGGGGAGAGAGAGACCGCAAAAGAGGGGGGAGAGAGAGAGCACAAAAGAGAGAATGCAAAAGAGAGGGGGGAAAAGAGAGCACAAAAGAGAGGGAGAGAGAGCAAAAGAGAGGGGGAGATAGAGCAAAAGAGAGGGGGGGAGAGAGCAAAAGAGAGGTGGAGCAAAATAGAACGCAAAAGAGAGGGGGAGAGAGCGCAAAAGAGAGGGGGAGAGACAGCACAAAAGAGAGGGGGAGAGACAGCACAAAAGAGAGGGGGAGAGAGAGAGCAAGGGGTGGAACCGCTGTACTGCAAAAAAAGGCCCGAGTGAACGGGCTTTAGGACTAGTATTTTAAAATTTAATTTAAAGGGACATTAAACTCAGAATGTAGTTTGCATGACAATGTATTCTGAATTAATTGTTCATTATGCATAATTAAAATAACAATGACAAAACACTGTTTTATTATTTGCTGTGCCTACCTTTTCTATCATTTTCACCCCTTTGACCAGAGAGAATAGATTGCATTCTGGGAAATGCAGAACCCTGACACTTGTCCATTGGTTGATATGTGCAGAAGCTCAATTATATCTTTAAGCAGTGGAACGTACAACCACACTGAAGATTTCACATAAGCAATGCAACTTTATTCCAACATGTTAAAAATATTCAAAAATGGACGTTTTTGTTGTTAATGCCCTTGCCAGTTCCACACCGGACATATTTGGAGTTTGACCTGCAAATTACCTTAATGGCTACAAAAAAACAAAAAGGAAGTCCCTTATTGGCTATAACAATGAAAAAAAAAAATAAGAGAAACATCTGAAGCGCTTTTCAAGGGGTATATACAAAACAATGCATATTTTTGCAAAAATGCAGCTCTTTTGCCCCTGTTAATGAGGACAAAGTTTCTGCCCTTATATTGTCCTCCCACCTCACTACCTGTCCCCTCGACCCCATCCCCTCACAGCTACTCCCCTCCCTCTCTTCTACCCTCACCCCCATACTCACACACATTTTCAACCTCTCCCTCAGCACTGGTATATTTCCCTCATCTCTAAAACATGCACTGGTCACACCTATACTCAAAAAACCTTCCCTCGATCCAACTTCCCCTTCCAACTACCGCCCTATTTCCCTACTCCCTCTTGCCTCAAAGCTCCTCGAAAAGCTAGTTTACGCACGTCTATCCCATTTCCTTACACTAAACTCTCTTCTTGACCCACTGCAATCTGGATTTCGTTCCCATGACTCTACAGAGACAGCAATTGTCAAGGTTACCAATGACCTATTTACAGCAAAATCCAAAGGCCACTTCTCTCTGCTTATTCTTCTTGACCTGTCTGCAGCCTTTGACACTGTTGACCACCCTCTTCTGCTCCAAACCCTCCAATCCTTCGGCATCTGCGACACAGCTCTCTCGTGGTTCTCTTCCTATCTGACTAACCGTACATTTAGTGTAGCCTTCTCCGGAGCATCCTCTGCCCTGTTACCACTTTCTGTTGGGGTACCTCAAGGCTCTGTCCTTGGTCCCCTTCTCGTTTCAATCTACACCTCATCACTAGGTTCCTTAATAAAGTCCCATGGGTTTCAATACCATTTGTATGCCGATGACACCCAAATCTACCTCTCTGCACCAGACCTACCTCCTTCCTTACTAACCCGTGTCACTAGCATTCTTTCTCACATCTCATCTTGGATGTCCTCTCACTACCTTAAGCTAAATCTCTCCAAAACTGAACTCCTTATTTTCCCCCCTTCTTCCAATGTCTCCACCCCCAAAATTTCTATAACTGTTGATAATGCCATCATTACCCCTACCCCACACGCCCGATGTCTTGGTGTCACACTTGACTCAGATCTTTCCTTCACTCCTCACATTCAGTCCTTGGCTAATGCCTGCCGCTTCCACCTTAAAAACATTGCTAAAATTAGACATTTCCTTACACAAGATACAATCAAGATTTTAATCCACTCTCTCATCCTATCCTGCCTCGACTACTGCAACTCCGTCCTCTCTGGTCTACCTAGCTGCCACATAGCTCCTTTACAATCCATTATGAATGCCTCTGCCAGGCTCATCTTCCTCGTCGCTCTTCATCTGCTACACCTCTCTGCCAATCCCTTCACTGGCTTCCTCTTGCCTCTAGGATTAAACATAAAATCCTCACTCTGACATATAAAGCTCTTACCTGCACTGCTCCCCCTTACATCTCAGAACTTGTCTCTAGATACTCTCCCTCCCGTCCCCTTCGATCAGGTCAGGATCTCCTCCTCTCTTGTTACTTCCTCACATTCCCATTTACAGGACTTCTCCAGACTGGCCCCCATTTTGTGGAATTCCCTGCCTCGCTCCATAAGACTTTCCCCTAGTTTTAACAGCTTCAAGCACTCCCTAAAAACTCTACTTTTCAGGGATGCATACAACCAACACTAACCTTTCCTAACTCCATTGCTTTCCCCTTGAACCCCATAAAATGTAAGCCTATGGGCCCAGCTGTTTACAGATCGCTTCATAAGAGCCGACTACAACAGTGAAACTCTCAGCAGGGCCCTCTACCCACTTGACCCCTACAAAAGGTATCCTGTACACCGACTATGTTTACAGCGCTGCAGAATCTGTTGGCGCTCTACAAATACTTGATAATACTAATAATAATAATAATTTTTGGAACCAAATGATAGCTTTAAATGCTTTTAAATAATTTATTTTGCAATGCAGTGAATACTTTTTGGTGCATAAATATAAGTAAGTATACATTTTAAACCCCCTTTCCCCTCCAATTATGTTTAGTTATGACATTTATATAGAGTTTTTGTTTTGTTTTGTTAAAATAACTTTATTAAAGGGACATTAAACACTTAATACATGCTAGATAGAATGATGCATTCAAAGAAAAGATTAGTCCGTGAGTAACATGTAGATGTATTTTTTAAAGTTTCATTAGTTGTTTAAAAAGTGACAAAATAAGTGTAAAGTTTTATTGTCTATAAAACACTGGGAGCTGCCATGTTGTTACTTGTGTTACCTTCTCTGCTGTGGCCAATTAGGGTCAGTTATAAATAGGTCACTAGAGTATGCAGCCAATGGTTGTGCTGGATTTAACAGTGTTCTGCACTTCCATTTCTAACAGGAACTGAAAAGCTCACAATTTCAGAATGGAATTACAGGCAAAGAGGACAAAATAAATAAGTATATTGCAGAGTTGTTTTATTATATACAATTTATCATTTTATATTACCATCTCAAAGTGTTTAATGTCCCTTTAAAGCAGCGGTCGCCAACCAGTGGTCAATGGACCACTGGTGGTCCACGAGAAGATGTTGGTGGTCTTTGACACCATCAAGCAGGAATTAATCTCCTCTGATGATGTCACCCCATTGTGCCGCAACTTCTGACAGTGCCTGACTGGACATCAGTGAAAACCGACGGAGGATAAGTTAAATTACAATCTCCCTACGCACATTTCGTAGTACTGTGCAACTTGCGTAGCTAGATTGTATTTTTTACTCCTCCCACCCGGCGCGCTGCTCAGAGAAAGATGTTTCCATTCTAAAGCCAGCAGAGGTTAGTATAGTCTTGGCTTGAAATAGTGGAATTAAAGTATATAAAAAAGAAAATCTTAAAAAAAAAATATTTCTCTCTTATAAACACATAGAGGTTTGTACCTTTTTAAAAAAAATCTTGTTAGTGGTCCACGGGATTCAAAATTGTGAGTTTAGTGGTCCCTGAGGTCTGAATGGTTGGCGACCCCTGCTTTAAAGGACCATTAAACTTAACATTTTAACAATGCATTAAATGTGTCATTATTGCAAGTGAAACATTATTGCAATACACATTTATTTTTACTGTTAAATAAATCTAATAATTGTACTTGTTTAATTTTCTCCCAGGGAGGCCTAGGTCAATACTTTTAGGAAATTTATGTGAGCTTTTGTTTACTTTGCAATCCCTCCCTAAGCTTCTATAGTGTCACATGCTTTTAAAAGGTGAATTATCAGTTTTGCATCAACAATCATGATAGAAAAATCATTATTTGCAATAGTAACTACGTTGAATCAGTGCTAAACCTCCTTGAGGGAATATAAGTGGGCATGATACCCTAGTCTGCAAATGTGCAAAGGAAGTTTGTTCTATAGCTGAATATTTGTTTGTGATTGTTTAGTAGGGGTTCTTTGATTCCGAGGACAGGGAACTCAGTGAAAAGGATGAATGTAGAACAATATACTCATTTGAAAAAAATAAAGCTGTGATTTGCATTGCAAAATTATTCTTATATATAAAGGTTCATGATCATGTAGTTTACAATTTGTGTTTAATGTCCCTTTAAAGATTTTTAGACATCAAAGTTACAAACATCAACATTGGTGTAAAAGTGTAATACAAGCCACTTACCTCCAATATAAAAGTGTCACAGAAACAAAGAAAATTTACAATCTATTGATGAATTCTTACTTCATCCTGTACCCCAAAGAGCAAAGCATCAAAAGTTTTCATCTGTTTCTGGGTTGTGAAGGAAGTTCATAGATCTGCAACTTATAATGGAGTCAATCACAGATCTGAGAGAAAAAAATGGCAATTATTTCCCTGTCTGTACTCGACAACTCATCATTGTATTCAGCATCATATATAAATAAATACCTTATCAAATATTTATAATTGCGACCAGATCCAAGCGGTGAAGTCCAGTTTTCAAAATCCCTATGCTTATAGCTTACATTAAACAACCAATTGCATTTTCTCTCCTCTAATGAATATCTGGGCCATCAAACACGTAGACTACAGGTTATCATTTTAGTTTCCACACACATAATCCATGGCTTCCCATAGTGCCAGAAACTGTTCCTTTTTATCAACTATGTTTGCTAACAAGCTACCCATGTGATAATAAATGACTTTGTTTTCAACAATGATAAAGTTGAGAATACTACTTTTCCATATCCAAACAGGCACTTTATCGTTGATGTCAATGTTTTGAATAGTGGGGCCTAGATTAGACAATGACAAGAGGCTTATATGTACAACCACCAATCACCAGCTACCTCTCAGTAGTGATTGGTGATCCTGAGCCTACTTAGGTATTCTTTTCAACAAAGGATACCAGGAGAACAAAGCAACGTAGATAACACAAGTATACAGGGCAGTTTTTTTTTTTTTAAATTGCATGTTCTATCTGAATTATAATAGTTAAATATTGACTTTAATGTACCTTTAACAATTTTCTCACAACTGAAGAGAACTGGACTTAGAAATTTCTATTTAGGAAGTATTTTACTTTTAATCACTGATGGTCACTGAATCTCCCTTCTGGCATTCACAAGTTTTCTGACAATAAAGGTTGTCTGAAGTTAACATTTTTTGTGGGGTTTTTTTGCACTTCTTAGTAGCGAAGTTTAAAGAAAGTACAGATGCCCAGGGCTGTGTTATTGGATTGATTGAGAAAGAACGGTCTTATACTGGCCAAGGATTTCTTAAGACTTCAATTATATTTTTATTCTTGGAACAAACTCCAGAAAAGTTTGACATTGATTTTTGTTTACGTTTAGGGAAGATAGGAAATTTATACCATCATTCTTAGTAATATTTTTCCCCAAGCATCTGTTTCTTATGGCAGAACAGGTGCTTAATCTTCAAAGGTTTTCGGATCCTCATTAGGAATACATTTTGGATGAGTGTCTGTTAATTCTATCCCTGAAAGCAACGGTTGAGCTTAATCTTACTCATTAATGGAAATGTTTACTGGCAATCTTGATAAACACACACATTAAGAAGGACACCTTTTGAGTTATTGAATTTGAAGAGTGTGGGCTGGATTACTGAACACTCTGTGGTTACATTATGGCTTATACTTACCCTGCATCATAATTCCTATCAAAAGAGGTGTTTTTATTGATAAATGTATTATTATTTTTTATTTTAATATCTAAAGCTCCTATAGATATGCTGAAGGCACATATCACTGGGGATCCAAAAATAATTAGATTGCTGCTGATGAAATTAGATTTGGTTCTTGTGAACTAGAATAAAATATTTAGTTCATGTGAGAGAAAATGTATATGTGTGCATGTATATAAGTAAATTAAAAAAGTTATAATTCCCAACCAACCAAGTAACATTTTCAATTACTCATTTTATTAAATTTCAAAGGTGTGGGAGAGTTTAATTTCACAACGTTATGGGACAGTAAAGTTACAATTAAACTTTTATGATTCAGATAGAGCATAAGATTTTAAACAACTTTCTATTTTACTTACAATGTTGCTTAGTATCCTTTGTTGAAGAGTAACTCTAGGTGAGCTCAGGAGCATGCACGTGTCTTTAGCCATCTGACAGCAGTGCTTCCTGCATTATTCATAGCAATGTTATTCATAGATGCAAACACTACATCGACAGAATGCTTAAGACACTGGCATGTTTCTAAGCTCCTGTGAACCTACCTAGGTTTACTCTTCAACAAAGAATACCAAAAGAACAAAGAACATTTATGGAAGTCAAGTGAAAAGTTGTTTAAACTTGCATGCTCTGGGGCCTATTTATCATGATATGAGCGGACATGATCCGATATTGCGGATAATGTCCCCTGCACGTCGATAAATGCTGACAGCATACACTCTTGGCTTTTATCATTGCACCAGCAGTCCTGGTGAACTGCTGGTGCAATTCCACCCCCTGCAGATTCGGGGCCAATCAGACACTTGCAGGGGGTGTCAATCAACCCGATCGTATTGGATCGGGTTGATTTCCGGCGATGTCTGTCCGCCACCTCAGAGCAGGCGGACAGGTTATGGAGCAGAGATCTTTAGACCGCTGCTTCATAACTTGTGTTTCTGGTGAGCCTGAAGACTCGCCAGAAACATGGGGCATCAAGCTCCGTACAGAACTTGATAAATATGCCCCTCTGTCTGAATCATGAAAGTTTAATTTTGTCTTTATTATTCCGTTAATCTAAATTTTGACCAAAATTTGGTATGGGTGTATGCTCGTGTGGTGTATATTTGCGTGTAGTGCATGTGTGTTTGTGCATGTACGTGTTTGTATATGTATTTGTGCATGTGTGTTTGCGTGTTCATGTGTGTATGTGTTTGTGCATGTGTGTCTGTGTGTGTGTGCACATGTGTGAATGTGTGTATATATCTGTGTACATATGTGTCTGTGTGTGTACGTGTGTGCATTTGTGTGCATGTGTGTGTACATGTGTGTGTACTTGTGTGTATGTGTTTGTGCATGTGTGTGTATGTGTGTGCATGTGTGTGTATTTGTGTCTGTGGGTGTACATATGTGTATGTGTTTGTGCGTCTATGTGTGTCTGCATGTGTGTGTATGTGTGTATGTGTTTGTGCATGTGTGTCTGTGTGTACGTGTGTGTTTGTGCATGTGTGTCTGTTTGTGTACGTGTGTATGTGTTTGTGCATGTGTGTCTGTTTGTGTACGTGTGTGCATGTGTGCATGTATTTGTATATGTGTACGTGTGTGTACGTGTGTGCATGTGTGTGTGTACGTGTGTCTGTGTACGTGTGTGCATGTGTGTCTGTGTGTGTGTACGTGTGTGTATGTGTTTGTGCATGTGTGTCTGTATGTGTACATGTGTGTGTATGTGTGTCTGTTTGTGTATGTTTGTGTACTATCTGACTTGCTAGTTGCTAAAGAATACTGCTGATGGGGGTCAATCCGATATAGATCGTAGTTTGCGGCACAAGCGAGGGAACCCGCGTCGCCCGCAGTTTCAGCTCGCAACTCGAGCTATCCCATATATGTCGCTGTCAGATGCTAACGTGCCGTAAGTCTGACAAACCAGCGATGTCCAGAAATCTGCGCAAGTACAAATTTCTGGCGTTGCCAGTGACTTGCGGCAGGTTAGAAACTGACGGCGCCTACAAAACCTGACTAAAGTCTAAATCACCCGCACTGTCTAACACGCCTCCCTAACATAGCCCGACACGTCTAACCCTCTATCCGCTATCCCCCCTCACTATCCTAACAATAAAATATGTATTAACTCCTAAACCGCCGCTCCCGGACCCCGCTGCCACCTAATAAAGTTATTAACCCCTAAACCGCCACTCCTGGACCCCGCCGCCAGCTATATTAAATCTATAACCCCCTAAAGTGAGCCCCTACCCTGCCGCCATCTACCTTACCTACCCCCTAAAGTGAGCCCCTACCCTGCCGCTATCTATTTTAAAATTATTAACCCCTAATCTAATCCCCCTACCCCGCCGCCATCTATATTAAATTATTTAACCCCTAAAATACTAAACTATCCCTACCACTAAACCTAAGTCTAACCCTACAAATAGCCCTGAAAAGGGCTTTTTGCGTGGCATTGCCCCAAAGTAACAGCTCTTTTGCCAGCCCTTAAAAGGGCTTTTGGCGGGGCTTTGTCACAAAGTAAACTGCTCTTTTGCCTACAATCTACATCCCCCTACACCGCGGCCACCTATAATAAATGTATTAACCCCTAATCTAATCCCCCTACACCGCCGGCAGCTATATTAACTATATTAACCCTAATTATATTAGGGTTAATATAGTTAATATAGTTATTATATTATATTATATATTAACTATATTAACCCTAATTATATTAGGGTTAATATAGTTAATATCGTTATTATATTATATATATATATATATTAAGTATAATAACCCTATCTAACTCTAACATCCTAACTAAACTCTTATTAAAATAAATCTAATATTAATATTATTAATTAAAATATTCCTATTTAAATCTAAATACTTACCTATAAAATAAACCCTAAGATAACTACAATGTAATTAATAATTACATTATAGCTATGTTAGGGTTTATATTTATTTTACAGGTAAATTGTTAATTATTTTAACTAGGTATAATAGCTATTAAATAGTTATTACCTATTTAATAGCTACCTAGTTAAAATAATTACCCAATTACCTGTAAAATAAATCCTAACCTAAGTTACAAATACACCTACACTATCAATAAATTAAATAAACTACAAATATCTATCTAAAAATACAATTAAATAAACTAAACTAAATTACAAAAAAAAACAAACACTAAATTACAAAAAATAAAAAAAAGATTACAAGATTTTTAAGCTAATTACACCTATTCTAAGCCCCCTAATAAAATAATAAAGCCCCCCCAAAATAAAAAAATTCCCTACCCTATTCTAAATTAAAAAAAGTTCAAAGCTCTTTTACCTTACCAGCCCTTAAAATGGCCTTTTGTGGGGGCATGCCCCAAAGAAAACTGCTCTTTTGCCTGCAAAAAAAACCACAATACCACCCTCAACATTACAACCCACCACCCACATACCCCTAATCTAACCCAAACCCCCCTTAAATAAACCTAACACTACCCCCCTGAAGATCTTGTATTCACCCAGCCGGGCCGAACTCCTCATCCGATCCGAGCGATGTGTTCCAGCAAGCGGCAGTGAAGTCTTCTTCCATCCGGGCGATGTCTTGAAGCAAGCGGCAGAGAGTCTTCTTCCATCGGCGATGTCTTCAAGCAAATCGGCATCTTCAATCTTCTTTGTTCGCTCCTCCGCCGCGGAGCATCCATCCGGCACAACGACTTCCCGACGAATGAGGTTCCTTTAAATGACGTCATCCAAGATGGCATCCGTCGAATTCTGATTGGCTGATAGGATTCTATCAGCCAATCGGAATTAAGGTAGACAAATCTGATTGGCTGATTGAATCAGCCAATCAGATTCAAGTTCAATCCGATTGGCTGATTGGTTCAGCCAATCGGATTGAACTTGAATCTGATTGGCTGATTCAATCAGCCAATCAGATTTTTCTACCTTAATTCCGATTGGCTGATAGAATCCTATCAGCCAATCAGAATTCGGCGGATGCCATCTTGGATGACGTCATTTAAAGGAACCTCATTTGTCGGGAAGTCGTCGTGCCGGAAGGATGCTCCGCGGTGGAGGAGCGAAGAAAGAAGATTGAAGATGGTGATTTGCTTGAAGACATCGCCGATGGAAGAAGACTCTCTGCCGCTTGCTTCAAGACATCGCCCGGATGAAAGAAGACTTCACTGCCGCTTGCTGGAACACATCGCCTGGATCGGATGAGGAGTTCGGCCCGGCTGGGTGAATACAAGGTAGGGAGATCTTCAGGGGGGTAGTGTTAGGTTTATTTAAGGGGGGTTTGGGTTAGATTAGGGGTATGTGGGTGGTGGGTTGTAATGTTGGGGGGTGGTATTGTGGGTTTTTTTGCAGGCAAAAGAGCAGTTTTCTTTGAGGCATGCCCCCACAAAAGGCCCTTTTAAGGGTTGGTAAGGTAAATGAGCTTTGAACTTTTTTTAATTTAGAATAGGGTAGGGAATTTTTTTATTTTGGGGGGCTTTATTATTTTATTAGGGGGCTTAGAATAGGTGTAATTAGCTTAAAAATCTTGTAATCTTTTTTTTATTTTTTGTAATTTAGTGTTTGTTTTTTTTGTAATTTAGTTTAGTTTATTTAATTGTATTTTTAGATAGATATTTGTAGTTTATTTAATTTATTGATAGTGTAGGTGTATTTGTAACTTAGGTTAGGATTTATTTTACAGGTAATTGGGTAATTATTTTAACTAGGTAGCTATTAAATAGTTCATAAATATTTAATAGCTATTATACCTAGTTAAAATAATTAACAATTTACCTGTAAAATAAATATAAACCCTAACATAGCTATAATGTAATTATTAATTATATTGTAGCTATCTTAGGGTTTATTTTATAGGTAAGTATTTAGATTTAAATAGGAATATTTTAGTTTATAATATGAATTAGATTTATTTAATAAGAATTTAGTTAGGGGTGTTAGGGTTAGATAGAGTTAATATAGTTAATATAAATTTGAAGCCTGTGTGAGGCCTGTTATCATATACATGTGTTCACAATTCCCATTAAGCCAGTTAGAAGCCATTGTGATGCCAGTTATCATATACATGTGTCTGCAGGTCCCATTAGACCATTTAGAAGCCTGTGTAAGGCCTGTTATCACATACATGTGTTTGCAATTCCCATTAGGCTAGTAAGAAGCCTTTGTGATGCCTGTTATCATATACATGTGTTCACAATTCCCATTAGGCTGGTTAGAAGCCTTTGAGATGCCAGTTATCATATACATGTGTTCACAATTCCCATTAGGCTGGTTAGAAGCCTTTGAGATGCCAGTTATCATATACATGTGTTCACAATTCCCATTAAGCCAGTTAGAAGCCATTGTGATGCCAGTTATCATATACATGTGTTCACAATTCCTATTAAGCCAGTTAGAAGCCATTGTGATGCCTGTTATCATATACATGTGTTCGCAATTCCCATTAAGCCAGTTAGAAGCCATTGTGATGCCTGTTATCATCATATACATGTGTTTGCAATTCCCATTAGGCCGGTTAGAAGCTTTTGTGATGCCTGTTATCATATACATGTGTTCGCAATTCCCATTAAGCCAGTTAGAAGCCATTGTGATGCCTGTTATCATATACATGTGTTCGCAATTCCCATTAAGCCAGTTAGAAGCCATTGTGATGCCTGTTATCATATACATGTGTTTGCAATTCCCATTAAGCCAGTTAGAAGCCATTGTGATGCCTGTTATCATATACATGTGTTTGCAATTCCCATTAAGCCAGTTAGAAGCCATTGTGATGCCTGTTATCATATACATGTGTTTGCAATTCCCATTAAGCCAGTTAGAAGCCATTGTGATGCCTGTTATCATATACATGTGTTCACAATTCCCATTAGGCCGGTTTGAAGCCATTGTGATGCCTGTTATCATATACATATGTTCACAATTCCCATTAGGCCGGTTAGAAGCTTTTGTGATGCCTGTTATCATACACATGTGTTCACAATTCCCATTAGGCCGGTTAGAAGCTTTTGTGATGCCTGTTATCATATACATGTGTTCACAATTCCCATTAGGCCAGTAAGAAGCCTTTGTGATGCCTGTTATCATATACATGTGTTCGCAATTCCCATTAAGCCAGTTAGAAGCCATTGTGATGCCTGTTATCATATACATGTGTTTGCAATTCCCATTAAACCAGTTAGAAGCCATTGTGATGCCTGTTATCATATACATGTGTTTGCAATTCCCATTAAGCCAGTTAGAAGCCATTGTGATGCCTGTTATCATATACATGTGTTTGCAATTCCCATTAAGCCAGTTAGAAGCCATTGTGATGCCTGTTATCATATACATGTGTTTGCAATTCCCATTAAGCCAGTTAGAAGCCATTGTGATGCCTGTTATCATATACATGTGTTTGCAATTCCCATTAGGCCGGTTAGAATCTTTTGTGATGCCTGTTATCATATACATGTGTTTGCAATTCACATTAAGCCAGTTAGAAGCCATTGTGATGCCTGTTATCATATACATGTGTTTGCAATTCCCATTAAGCCAGTTAGAAGCCATTGTGATGCCTGTTATCATATACATGTGTTTGCAATTCCCATTAAGCCAGTTAGAAGCCATTGTGATGCCTGTTATCATATACATGTGTTCACAATTCCCATTAGGCCGGTTTGAAGCCATTGTGATGCCTGTTATCATATACATGTGTTCACAATTCCCATTAGGCCGGTTAGAAGCTTTTGTGATGCCTGTTATCATACACATGTGTTCACAATTCCCATTAGGCCGGTTAGAAGCTTTTGTGATGACTGTTATCATATACATGTGTTCACAATTCCCATTAGGCCAGTTAGAAGCCTTTGTGATGCCTGTTATCATATACATGTGTTCGCAATTCCCATTAAGCCAGTTAGAAGCCATTGTGATGCCTGTTATCATATACATGTGTTTGCAATTCCCATTAAACCAGTTAGAAGCCATTGTGATGCCTGTTATCATATACATGTGTTTGCAATTCCCATTAAGCCAGTTAGAAGCCATTGTGATGCCTGTTATCATATACATGTGTTTGCAATTCCCATTAAGCCAGTTAGAAGCCATTGTGATGCCTGTTATCATATACATGTGTTTGCAATTCCCATTAGGCCGGTTAGAAGCTTTTGTGATGCCTGTTATCATATACATGTGTTTGCAATTCCCATTAAGCCAGTTAGAAGCCATTGTGATGCCTGTTATCATATACATGTGTTCGCAATTCCCATTAAGCCAGTTAGAAGCCATTGTGATGCCTGTTATCATATACATGTGTTCGCAATTCCCATTAAGATAAGAGAAAAGCGATAACTTAAAGCTGCAAATAGGGATCATAAAGGATGTGTAAAAATATAACAATTTATTAAAGACAGATGAATATTATAAAATAGTAAAAGTACATATATTGTATCATACAGTAATTGAAGTGTGTGGACTATTGGGACGTCTCCCAAACAAAGCTATCTAGCTTATATCTAATAGATATATATTCAAGGTGATTACTTAAATATGCTGCTCTATTACATGCTTATAGCAATACAAAGAAACAATAAAACAATCACTGTTGCAAATAAAAACAAACAATGTAACAATAATATACACCGGTATATGTGTTGGAAACCAAAATAGCGACCTGGATATCAGAGTGAAACGTAGGTATCACTATGCTGCAAATACAGTCAGAGAGTGTCTCATGGTGATTTAAAAGAGATATCACTCTATCTCCAAACAGACATAGGTTTGTTACCTTATGAGACGCTGTCCTGGCATCGGTGCAGTGTATGTCTCATCAAAGTGAAATTTTCTCCTCTTGAAGGAGTGTGACTTTGTACCTGTAGGGATATTACCTGATATCTTCAATGCTTTTGTCTCTATGAGACAGTGGTGTCAAAGAGTGCTAAGTTGGCGTCTCCTCTCCTCCGTGTGTCTGAGGTCGTTGGATACACGTGATTTCTCTATGTGACATCAGAGGTCAGAGATGGAATCCTTAGGAAAATAACAGCTGATCCATTAGAAAAGTATCGCTAGTAGCGATTTCACGTAGATATCCTGTGCAGGGGTGATCCTTCTAGCTGTTTCCTTTTGTATCTTTGTTGCAAAAGTGCGATTACTTCTGAATGTCTTTGGTTATTACAAAGCGATGTGCAAAGTGCAGTACCTTGTATTTAAAAAAACAGGCAGCAAAGGCTTCTCTTATTTTACGGCTTGTTCCGTCTGTATCCTGTTGCGGTCCGAGCACTAGACCCAGAGACACAGATAAGGTTGGTCTTTTACCGGAACGTTGTTTTAGAAGTCCTGTGGGGAAAAGCTTACGCTGGCCTTTATGGGGGGCTCAGAGCTTTGAGTGTGAATACAGTCAGGGACCTACCTCAGCTATGAGAGACAAAATGTGGAAACAAATCCAGACAATCACATTGTCTGATTTAGAAAGAATTTGTTTGCATATTATGGTGGAAAAATAAGTATTTGGTCACCTACAAACAAGCAAGATTTCTGGCTCTCACAGACCTGTATCTTCTTCTTTAAGAGGCTCCTCTGTCCTCCACTCATTACCTGTATTAATGGCACCTGTTTGAACTTGTTATCAGTATAAAAGACACCTGTCTACAACCTCAAACAGTCACACTCCAAACTCCACTATGGTGAAGACCAAAGAGCTGTCGAAGGACACCATAAACAAATTTGTAGACCTGCACCAGGCTGGGAAGACTGAATCTGCAATAGGCAAGCAGCTTGGTGTGAAAAAATCAACTGTGGGAGCAATAATTAGAAAATGGAAGACATACAAGACCACAGATAATCTCCCTCGATCTGGGGCTCCACGCAAGATCTCACCCTGTGGGGTCAAAATGATAACAAGAACGGTGAGCAAACATCCCAGAACCACATGGGGGGACCTAGTGAATGACCTGCAGAGAGCTGGGACCAACGTAACAAAGGCTACCATCAGTAACACACTACGCCGCCAGGGACTCAGATCCTGCAGTGCCAGACGTGTCCACCTGCTTAAGTCAGTACATGTCCGGGTCCGTTTGAAGTATGCTAGAAAGCATTTGGTTGATCCAGAAGTGAATTGGGAGAATGTCATATGGTCAGATGAAACCAAAGTAGAACTGTTTGGTAGAAACACAACTCGTCGTGTTTGGAGGAGAGAGAATTCTGAGTTGCAAATAAAGAACACCATACCTACTGTGAAGCATGGGGGTGGCAACATCATGCTTTGGGGCTGTTTCTCTGCAAAGGGAACAGGACGACTGATTTGTGTACATAAAAGAATGAATGGGGCCATGTATCGTGAGATTTTGAGTGCAAACCTCCTTCCATCAGAAAGGGCATTGAAGATGAAACGTGGCTGGGTCTTTCAGCATGACAATGATCCCAAACACACCACCCGGGCAACGAAGAAGTGGCTTCGTAAGAAGCATTTCAAGGTCCTGGAATGGCCTAGCCAGTCTCCATATCTCAACCCCAGGGAAAACCTTTGGAGGGACTGGAAAGTCCATGTTGCCCAGCGACAGCCCCAAAACATCACTGCTCTAGAGGAGATCTCCATGCAGGAATGGGTCAAAATACCAGCAACAGTGTGTGACAACCTTGTGAAGACTTACAGAAAACGCTTGACCTCTGTCATTGCCAACAAAGGATATATAACAAAGTATTGAGATGAGCTTTTGATATTGACCAAATACTTATTTTCCACCATAATTTGCAAATAAAGTCTTTCCAAATCAGACAATGTGATTGTCTGGATTTGTTTCCACATTTTGTCTCTCATAGTTGAAGTATACCTATGATGAAAATTACAGGCATCTCTCCTCTTCTTAAGTGGGAGAACTTGCACAATTGGTGGCTGACTAAATACATTTTTGCCCCACTGTATACCTTTAATTTTGTAAGCTTTATATATTAAGAACAGAACACTGATCAAGAAAAAAATACTTTTAAACTATTTATTTTTTTATTTGAGATATTTTTAGAAATATAAAGATAATAATACAAGGAATATAAATTGATACTGCCAGGGTGGGGCTTATGTGCAGGGCCAGATTGGCCTACCAGGAGACCAGGAGATTTACCGGTGGGCTGTGGCAGCTTGGGCTGGAAAGCTACCATTTAAAGTGGTGATTAATGGATAAAATTGGGTTGTAGGGTGCCTAAAAAACATTAATCTGGCATTTTTATTTAATGCAAAGTAATATAATGTAATTGTAAAAGAAATATTGGGGAAGGAGTATCCTAGTAATCCCCTTTGAGAAAAATGGGGCATTTGCATTCTACAGACTCAATGGAAAATAGGGCTGGTCTTTTCATTTTCCAGGGCTGCTTTTTATTCCCAGTCCGGCTCTGCTTATGTGCAAGCAAATGAAGAAGAAATGTTAAAAATATAACAAACATGTAGAATAGTGTGCACATCATAACACATTGACTTGGATAATTTTTCTATAAACTGGAAATCTACCTGTGGTTTTTATTGAAGGGACCTTGAGATAATTTTATTAAAAGCTTTTTATTTATACAAAGTGATGAAGGAGCCTGTTATAGCAGACTCACTATGCTAATATATTTTGTAATATAATTGCCCTGTGATAGTTACAAATCAATGATGATATTTATTTTAACAACACAGCACAGAAAGTTAAATATATAGTGATAGAAGACATTCCTCAAACACTCATGTTAAAGGGACAGTAAACACCAAATATTTATGGTTTAAAAAAAATAGACAACACCTTTACTACCCATACCCCAGCTTTGCACACCCAACATTGTTATATTAATATACTTTATAACCTTTAAACCTCTAAATTTATGCCTGTTTCTAAGGCACCACAGGCAGGCAGCCTCTTATCACATGCTTTTTTATTTGCTTTTCACAACAGAAAACTGCTAGTTCATGTGGGCCACGTAGATAACAATGTGCTCACTCCAATTAAGTTGTGCACAACACAGCACTAATTGGTTAAAATGCAAGTCAATATATAATAAATAAATAGTCATGTGATCAGGGGGCTGTCAGAAGAGGCTTAGATACAAGGTAATTACGTAGGTAAAAAGTAGATAAATATAACCATGTCGGCTCTGCAAAACTGGGGAATGGTTAATAAAGTGATTATCTATCTTTTAAAAAATACAAATTTTAGAGTTGATTGTCCCTTTAATGGTCAGTAATGAATTTGTGTGATTCACACAAAAAAAAGGTGAAAGCTGTTAAAGCCTGTGCTGTAATTTCTAGAAGTAGATGTGTGTGAATGTGCACTGCTGTGTAATAACATCTATTGTCCTGATGCCATGTCTGACTCCTTAAAGATTATCCATTCTCCATCAAGTTTTCCAGTGATGCCCACTTCATTTACTTGGTATTGCAAGAATTTGTCTGTTCCTTGGCACTGATACAAAAGAACATTTTATCAATTTTTTCATGATAACCAGAATTGTTTATTGCTTATCTCCTGAATGTCACCACCTCCTCCAAAATCCCCTATCCGCTGCCCAACTTTGCAAATCTAAGCACTGGTACCCCTCTCTTCTGAGATGTTTCATACTTTCCACATTTGTTGCTCCTTGAACTTTCAGACCATATTTTTATACATAATGTTTCCACTTGTATCTAATATATGACTTTCTTAAAGAGATAGGAAAGTCAAAATTAAACATGCATGATTCAGACAGAGCATGTCATTTTAAGGCACTTTTAAATTCAATTCTGTTTTCCAAAGTACTTTGCTCTCTTGGGGGTAGATTTATCAATGTGCAGGCAGACATGATCCGTTGCACATCGATTAATGCTGACAGCATACACTGTTGGCATTTATCATTGCACAAGCATTTCTAGTGAAATGCTTGTGCAATGCCACACCTGCACATTCACGGCCAATCAGCCGCTAGTAGGGGGTGTCAATCAACCCAATCATATCCGATCAGGCTGATTGCTGTCCGCCACCTCAGAGGTGGCAGACGAGTTAAGGAGCAGCGGTCTTATGACCGCTGCTTCTTAACTTACATTTCCGACGAGCCAGAACGTATGGGGGTAGATAGCAGCATCCAATGCTTGGTAAATCTACCCCATGGTATCAGTTGTTGGAAAAGAATATGCACATTGTGCACTACTGGGAGCTAGCTGGTGATTGGCACACATTTGTTTCTTGTGATTGGCCTGCTAGATTTGTTCAGCTTGTTTCCATTGCATTGCTGCTCTTTAAGCAAAAGATATCAAGAGAATAAAGCAAATTTGATAATAGAAGTAAATTGTAAAGTTATTTTGTATATTCTAAATACTGAAAGAAATGAATTGTGTTTCATCTCCCTTTAAGCTTACACAGAAAAAGTCCTCATTAATGACAAATGCTAATTGACTGAAACTGCCTTCTACACAAAGTCAGACAATCTCATAATAATAATAAAAAAAAACTTTAAACACCCTCTTAAAAAAATCTCTTCACATTACTTCTTCACCACGCACAGCTGTACACATTACTTCTTCACCAAGCACAGCTGTACACATTACTTCTTCACCAAGCACAGCTGTACACATTACTTCTTCAACAAGCACAGCTGTACACATTACTTCTTCACCAAGCACAGCTGTACACATTACTTCTTCACCAAGCACAGCTGTACACATTACTTCTTCACCAAGCACAGCTGTACACATTACTTCTTCACCAAGCACACCTGTACACATTACTTCTTCACCAAGCACAGCTGTACACATTACTTCTTCACCAAGCACATCTGTACACATTACTTCTTCACCAAGCACACCTGTACACATTACTTCTTCACCAAGCACACCTGTACACATTACTTCTTCACCAAGCACACCTGTACACATTACTTCTTCACCAAGCACAGCTGTACACATTACTTCTTCACCAAGCACAGCTGTACACATTACTTATTCACCAAGCACACCTGTAAACATTACTTATTCACCAAGCACAGCTGTAAACATTACTTCTTCACCAAGCACACCTGTACACATTACTTCTTCACCAAGCACACCTGTACACATTACTTCTTCACCAAGCACACCTGTACACATTACTTCTTCACCAAGCACACCTGTACACATTACTTCTTCACCAAGCACACCTGTACACATTACTTCTTCACCAAGCACAGCTGTACACATTACTTCTTCACCAAGCACACCTGTACACATTACTTCTTCACCAAGCACACCTGTACACATTACTTCTTCACCAAGCACAGCTGTACACATTACTTCTTCACCAAGCACACCTGTACACATTACTTCTTCACCAAGCACAGCTGTACACATTACTTCTTCACCAAGCACACCTGTACACATTACTTCTTCACCAAGCACACCTGTACACATTACTTCTTCACCAAGCACACCTGTACACATTACTTCTTCACCAAGCACACCTGTACACATTACTTCTTCACCAAGCACACCTGTACACATTACTTCTTCACCAAGCACACCGGTACACATTACTTCTTCACCAAGCACACCTGTACACATTACTTCTTCACCAAGCACACCTGTACACATTACTTCTTCACCAAGCACACCTGTACACATTACTTCTTCACCAAGCACACCTGTACACATTACTTCTTCACCAAGCACAGCTGTACACATTACTTCTTCACCAAGCACACAGGTACACATTACTTCTTCACCAAGCACACAGGTACACATTACTTCTTCACCAAGCACAGCTGTACACATTACTTCTTCACCAAGCACAGCTGTACACATTACTTCTTCACCAAGCACACCGGTACACATTACTTCTTCACCAAGCACAGCTGTACACATTACTTCTTCACCAAGCACAGCTGTACACATTACTTCTTCACCAAGCACAGCTGTACACATTACTTCTTCACCAAGCACACCTGTACACATTACTTCTTCACCAAGCACACCGGTACACATGACTTCTTCACCAAGCACAGCTGTACACATTACTTCTTCACCAAGCACAGCTGTACACATTACTTCTTCACCAAGCACACCTGTACACATTACTTCTTCACCAAGCACACCTGTACACATTACTTCTTCACCAAGCACAGCTGTACACATTACTTCTTCACCAAGCACAGCTGTACACATTACTTCTTCACCAAGCACAGCTGTACACATTACTTCTTCACCAAGCACAGCTGTACACATTACTTCTTCACCAAGCACAGCTGTACACTTTACTTCTTCACCAAGCACACCTGTACACATTACTTCTTCACCATGCACACCTGTACACATTACTTCTTCACCATGCACACCTGTACACATTACTTCTTCACCAAGCACAGCTGTACACATTACTTCTTCACCAAGCACACCGGTACACATTACTTCTTCACAAAGCACACCTGTACACATTACTTCTTCACCATGCACACCTGTACACATTACTTCTTCACCAAGCACACCTGTACACATTACTTCTTCACCAAGCACACCGGTACACATTACTTCTTCACCAAGCACACCGGTACACATTACTTCTTCACCAAGCACACCTGTACACATTACTTCTTCACCAAGCACACCTGTACACATTACTTCTTCACCAAGCACAGCTGTACACATTACTTCTTCACCAAGCACAGCTGTACACATTACTTCTTCACCAAGCACACCGGTACACATTACTTCTTCACCATGCACACCTGTACACATTACTTCTTCACCAAGCACACCTGTACACATTACTTCTTCACCAAGCACACCGGTACACATTACTTCTTCACCAAGGACACCTGTACACATTACTTCTTCACCAAGCACACCGGTACACATTACTTCTTCACCAAGCACAGCTGTACACTTTACTTCTTCACCAAGCACACAGGTACACATTACTTCTTCACCAAGCACAGCTGTACACATTACTTCTTCACCAAGCACACCGGTACACATTACTTCTTCACCAAGCACACCTGTACACATTACTTCTTCACCAAGCACACCTGTACACATTACTTCATCACCAAGCACAGCTGTACACATTACTTCTTCACCAAGCACAGCTGTAAACATTACTTCTTCACCAAGCACAGCTGTAAACATTATTTCTTCACCAAGCACACCTGTACACATTACTTCTTCACCAAGCACACCTGTACAGATTACTTCTTCACCAAGCACAGCTGTACACATTACTTCTTCACCAAGCACAGCTGTACACATTACTTCTTCACCAAGCACAGCTGTACACATTACTTCTTCACCAAGCACACCTGTACACATTACTTCTTCACCAAGCACACCGGTACACATTACTTCTTCACCAAGCACACCTGTACACATTACTTCTTCACCAAGCACACCTGTACACATTACTTCTTCACCAAGTACACTGGTACACATTACTTCTTCACCAAGCACACCGGTACACATTACTTCTTCACCAAGCACACCTGTACACATTACTTCTTCACCAAGCACACCGGTACACATTACTTCTTCACCAAGCACACCTGTACACATTACTTCTTCACCAAGCACAGCTGTACACATTACTTCTTCACCAAGCACAGCTGTACACATTACTTCTTCACCAAGCACACCGGTACACATTACTTCTTCACCAAGCACACCGGTACACATTACTTTTTCACCAAGCACACCTGTACACATTACTTCTTCACCAAGCACACCGGTACACATTACTTCTTCACCAAGCACAGCTGTACACATTACTTCTTCACCAAGCACACCGGTACACATTACTTCTTCACCAAGCACAGCTGTACACATTACTTCTTCACCAAGCACACCGGTACACATTACTTCTTCACCAAGGACACCTGTACACATTACTTCTTCACCAAGCACACCGGTACACATTACTTCTTCACCAAGCACACCGGTACACATTACTTCTTCACCAAGCACAGCTGTACACTTTACTTCTTCACCAAGCACACAGGTACACATTACTTCTTCACCAAGCACAGCTGTACACATTACTTCTTCACCAAGCACACCGGTACACATTACTTCTTCACCAAGCACAGCTGTACACATTACTTCTTCACCAAGCACACCGGTACACATTACTTCTTCACCAAGCACAGCTGTACACATTACTTCTTCACCAAGCACACCGGTACACATTACTTCTTCACCAAGCACACCGGTACACATTACTTCTTCACCAAGCACACCTGTACACATTACTTCTTCACCAAGCACAGTTGTACACATTACTTCTTCACCAAGCACAGCTGTACACATTACTTCTTCACCAAGCACAGCTGTACACATTACTTCTTCACCAAGCACAGCTGTACACATTACTTCTTCACCAAGCACACCGGTACACATTACTTCTTCACCAAGCACAGCTGTACACATTACTTCTTCACCAAGCACACCGGTACACATTACTTCTTCACCAAGCACACCGGTACACATTACTTCTTCACCAAGCACAGCTGTACACATTACTTCTTCACCAAGCACAGCTGTACACATTACTTCTTCACCAAGCACAGCTGTACACATTACTTCTTCACCAAGCACAGCTGTACACATTACTTCTTCACCAAGCACATCTGTACACATTACTTCTTCACCAAGCACACCGGTACACATTACTTCTTCACCAAGCACACCTGTACACATTACTTCTTCACCAAGCACAGTTGTACACATTACTTCTTCACCAAGCACAGCTGTACACATTACTTCTTCACCAAGCACAGCTGTACACATTACTTCTTCACCAAGCACAGCTGTACACATTACTTCTTCACCAAGCACAGCTGTACACATTACTTATTCACCAAGCACACCTGTACACATTACTTCTTCACCATGCACACCTGTACACATTACTTCTTCACCAAGCACACCGGTACACATTACTTCTTCACCAAGCACACCGGTACACATTACTTCTTCACCAAGCACACCTGTACACATTACTTCTTCACCAAGCACAGTTGTACACATTACTTCTTCACCAAGCACACCGGTACACATTACTTCTTCACCAAGCACAGCTGTACACATTACTTCTTCACCAAGCACACCGGTACACATTACTTCTTCACCAAGCACACCGGTACACATTACTTCTTCACCAAGCACACCTGTACACATTACTTCTTCACCAAGCACAGTTGTACACATTACTTCTTCACCAAGCACACCGGTACACATTACTTCTTCACCAAGCACACCTGTACACATTACTTCTTCACCAAGCACAGCTGTACACATTACTTCTTCACCAAGCACACCGGTACACATTACTTCTTCACCAAGCACACCTGTACACATTACTTCTTCACCAAGCACAGCTGTACACATTACTTCTTCACCAAGCACAGCTGTACACATTACTTCTTCACCAAGCACACCGGTACACATTACTTCTTCACCAAGCACACCTGTACACATTACTTCTTCACCAAGCACAGCTGTACACATTACTTCTTCACCAAGCACACCTGTACACATTACTTCTTCACCAAGCACAGCTGTACACATTACTTCTTCACCAAGCACAGCTGTACACATTACTTCTTCACCAAGCACACCTGTACACATTACTTCTTCACCAAGCACAGCTGTACACATTACTTCTTCACCAAGCACATCTGTACACATTACTTCTTCACCAAGCACAGCTGTACACATTACTTCTTCACCAAGCACACCTGTACACATTACTTCTTCACCAAGCACAGCTGTACACATTACTTCTTCACCAAGCACAGTTGTACACATTACTTCTTCACCAAGCACACCGGTACACATTACTTCTTCACCAAGCACAGCTGTACACATTACTTCTTCACCAAGCACACCTGTACACATTACTTCTTCACCAAGCACACCTGTACACATTACTTCTTCACCAAGCACACCGGTACACATTACTTCTTCACCAAGTACAGCTGTACACATTACTTCTTCACCAAGCACAGCTGTACACATTACTTCTTCACCAAGCACAGCTGTACACATTACTTCTTCACCAAGCACACCTGTACACATTACTTCTTCACCAAGCACACCGGTACACATTACTTCTTCACCAAGCACAGCTGTACACATTACTTCTTCACCAAGCACACCGGTACACATTACTTCTTCACCAAGCACACCGGTACACATTACTTCTTCACCAAGCACAGCTGTACACATTACTTCTTCACCAAGCACAGCTGTACACATTACTTCTTCACCAAGCACAGCTGTACACATTACTTCTTCACCAAGCACAGCTGTACACATTACTTCTTCACCAAGCACAGCTGTACACATTACTTCTTCACCAAGCACACCTGTACACATTACTTCTTCACCAAGCACACCGGTACACATTACTTCTTCACCAAGCACACCTGTACACATTACTTCTTCACCAAGCACACCGGTACACATTACTTCTTCACCAAGCACACCAGTACACATTACTTCTTCACCAAGCACACCAGTACACATTACTTCTTCACCAAGCACACCGGTACACATTACTTCTTCACCAAGCACACCGGTACACATTACTTCTTCACCAAGCACACCGGTACACATTACTTCTTCACCAAGCACACCGGTACACATTACTTCTTCACCAAGCACACCGGTACACATTACTTCTTCACCAAGCACAGCTGTACACATTATTTTCCATCTTCATTTACAAAAATAAACACCCTACAACTTTATATTTACCACTCCCATCTGATCATGCAAAATCTATTTCCCTTTCTTTTGTAACCAAACCACTATTTTCCCTGTCTACCACCTTAATTGTTCTATCTATACTTTATAGTTGTGTAAAGTAGCAATTTGTTTATCCATCTGTAGAGATTATTAACTAATGTTTGTGTGTTTTATTTGTCTAAGGGTATGCAATATGTTGTTGCTTTCTTAATAAAATATATTTGTTATATATTTGTTATAATAAAGTTCAGCTGTTGACAGGCACAACCTACATTGTTTACAAATAATCATTGCAACCTGTGTTATAAGCTAATAAACTCTATGAAAACCATTTATATATGGAAATATCTATGACTATTTTTGTTCACTTAAAAAAAAAAAAACTATATACCTATCAGACATTGTGATATAGATTACAAGTAAAGCGCAAAAATATTAGCAAACTGCACTAACATCTGTATATATTTCTATGTATCTATCTATTGTATTACTATCTATCATCTATCTATGAATATATATGTTGTGTGTGCACAGATATAGATAGATGATAGATATATATTTAAAATTCTTCTATGTGAAGAACAAAGATCTATAAAGTAATTAAATAAAAATTGCTCTCTCTCTCTGTTTAAAATGGATATTTTATATGTCAAGGTGTTTGTCAGTGAAGGGCTCAAAAGTGATTTTATATGTGTATACATGTGTGTCAGTCAACGACTAGGGTGCCAGATCCAAACATATTAGGATATAAACCAAAAAAGAGAGAGTGCACTCACTGGATTTGCACAAAAAAAGTAAAATAACTTTTAATCCATAATCATACTGGTGACGTTTTGTGGTGCATAACTGCTTCCCCTTGGTCTGAGGAAGGGGTTACACACACCGAAACGTCACCAGTATAGATTCAAATTTGTTTTACTTTTTCTTTGCAAATCCAGCGAGTGCAGTCTTATACATATATATATATATATATATATATATATATATATATACACATATGTGTGTGTGTGCACATATTTATATTTATACATATAAACACACATATAAACATATTTATACACATATATAAACATATTCACACACAAACACAAATATATATATACTTTCAATGGATATTGCAACCGTGTTAAATTTTACAAGTTGAAAGTTATGTGTTGCGCTTGTACACTCATATGTGTCTATATATATATATATATATATATATATACACAAATATGTGTATATATATATATAACACTGTGTATATATATATATATATATATATATATATATATATATATATATATATATATATATATATATACACACACACACACTATACTATTTGAGCCCTTCCCAATCAAACACCTTGAGACATTACCATAGCCATTTTAAACCCTTTTTATAATTTAATAATAAATGTATATTTTATATGTCAACATATGAGTGTATTACTTTATATGAATGTATTTATACTTTTATTCTAGACCTAACACTTTACCCCAGGTCTTAATTTGCACAAATTTTTTTTAGCACAAGCGCAACTTCTAATATGAGCAATGTTCAGCAAGGCTGCAACATCCATTGAAAGTATAGGGTGCACTAAAGGGATGTTGACCACGGTTAATATTCTCTGGTTATTCAGTTTCACCATGGACTTGTAATACCAGATTGCACATTAATCCTATATATATATACACATTTCCATGATGGGTAAACACACTTGCCATACTTTAAGAGCAATATTAAGTTTCACATCACAGTTACCAAAGTTACTATAACACTTTTATTGGGTTATTAAATTCCGTTTCGGCCCTAATCTGAGCCATTGTCATATGATATGATAAGTATTTCGAAATATCAATAAAAGGTAGCCAGGTTCATTACTGATAGACTCTTAATAAAATGAATTTACCAACAAAGATCAAATGGAAACTAAGTTTTGCTGCACATTTAAAGAACTTAATTTAGTTGATTTACAAGTTAAATACATTTCCCATTAAAAGGACATGTTCTAACTCTCAAACCTTGTTTCACAGCTTCGGAAGGCAGTAATGGACCATATCTCAGACTCCTTCCTAGAGACTAATGTTCCCCTGCTGGTTCTCATTGAGGCAGCTAAAAGTGGAAATGAAAAAGAGGTGAAAGAATATGCCCAAGTTTTTCGTGAGCACGCCAACAAATTGGTTGAGGTAAGGTTTTGCTGTAGATCAAAAGAAAATCTTTCATCTTTGGTATATGATATTAAATCAAAAGTATATTGTTTCATTATCTTTGAGGATATTACTTTTATCTTCCAGGAAAAAAAAAAAAAAAGAATAGTCTTGCAGTGTAGGAATTTCACATCTATAAGGCAGTAGTATATGCTGTTTAATTATTTTTGTAATTGTTCTACATACAATAAACCCTGCTGGTTTATAATTATGTTGGGGTATTGTTTAATACAGAAGATTTTTGTTATTAAAACAATTTAATTTGTAGGTATTACAGTAGTTATCCTATTGCTATGGTAATCTAGTTTTTTATTCTATTGCTACAGTTAATTAAGATGTTTTATCAAATTACTTTCCCTGCTTTGAAGCTTTGGTTTGCACAGAAATTACACTTTGTTGTCTGCTTTAGACTATGCATTACTCACTTACTGCGTAGACTAAGGGAACTTGTGAATGTTACTGCATCGTCAGCCGGAATAAGGAGAGATCCATATTGTATTCAAAGTTAAAATACAAACAGGGCATAGCTAGCATGCTTAGCAGCCAACGCGTTTCATGCCCATCAGGTGTACAACTTTATAATTTATTCATCCTGAAAAATCACATGTTCTAATTCACTAGAGCATGTCATTTTAAGACTAGCGATCCTGCGTCTCTATATGTTTAACCACCGCTAAGGGGGAACTGAAAACCTTAGCATCTGACGCATTTCGTGCTCAGCAGGTGTACAACTTCATAATTTATTTATCTTGAAAAATCACATATTCTAATTCACTAGAGCATGTAATTTTAAGACTAGCGACCCTGCTTCTCTATAAGTTTAACCTCTGCTAATTGGGAAACTGTCGCTGACCTAATGAGCAGTGCTAGTTACACAGCTGGACCCTGTGACTAGCATTGCTGATTGGATCAGAAGCAGTTTTCACACAAGACCAGACATGTTCAGTGCAGAGAGGTACTACTAATATGCGTTTAACCCATTTGTGAGGGGTTAAAACATAGAGGTGCAAGGTCGCTAGTCTTCAAATGACATGATCTAGCAAATTAGAGCATTTTATTTTTCAACTGCAGGGGCCCTTTAAGGTTTCCTGTAAAGGGAAAACACTAGACTTATGTATTCATCATTTATTCATGTTGTGGATGCTTATCAACCAATCACCATACACAAATAAGATTAATCTATTATACACTACTATAAAATAAGAATGTTGTAACATTGTCATTTTAAAAAGTTATCTGTTTAGCAATATGTAGTTAAATGTCTAATGTTCTAAAATGTTTGAAATTGTGTGTGAAGCTAGTTTTACAAAAAGGTGTGTTAGGAAACGTTGCTGTGTGAGGAAAGGTTTGGTTGATACTTTTGGAATAGTCTATATCTCAGACTTGGTGTCTTTTGTAAAAGTTGTTCGGATTCCTTATTATTTTCACTATCCTATATAACAATTTGGCTATACATGACAGTATGCTAAGACATTACAGTCCTTTTGAGAACGTTTGTGATATGGAAATGTATTTTTTAATGTAATCAGGGGCGGAACTGCCATTGGTGCAGATCAGGTTCAGTGACACAGGGGCCAAGTGCTCAAGGTGCCCATAGCAACCAGTCTATACATAGACTTATTAGTGCAGGTTGCAGGTCCATCTATCTATCTATCTATCTATCCTCAAAATCATTATACAGAGCAGCATGTATATTATTACTATTGCTGAGTTACATATGGGGACCCAAATTTTTTTTGCACCAGGGCCCTTTGTTGATTAGGTTTGCTACTGATTGTAATAACACAGATAAACAATATTTGAAACTGTATTTTTCATCTTTTCAAGGGACACTCGAGAAAAAATTAAATTTTCATGATTCAGATAGAGCAGCAATTTTAAACAACTCTCCAAATTACTTCCATTAATAAAATGTGCACAGTCTTTTTATATTTACACTTTTTGAGTTACCAGCTCCTGAGCATGTGTAAGAATTCACAGAATAAACGTATATGCATTTCTAATTGGCTGATGGCTGTCACATGATACAGGAGGAATGGAAATAGACATAATTTTGAAATTTGTCAGAAAATAATCTACTAATCATTTGAAGTTCAGACAAAGGGGCCAAATTATTAAGCTCCGAATGCCCCTGTTTCTGCATGAGCCATTAGGCTCGCCGGAAACAGAAGTTATGAAGCAGCGGTCTAAAGACCGCTGCTCCATAACTTGTCCGCCTGCTCTGAGTCAGCGGACAGAAATCAACCTGATCCTATACAATCCGGTTGATTGACACCCCCTGCTAGCGGCCAATTGGCCACAAATCTGCAGGGGGCAGCATTGCACAAGCAGTTAACAAGAACTGCTTGTGTAATGATAAATGCCGACAGTGTTTGCTGGCAGCATTTATCAATGTGCAGTGGACATGATACGTTCCATCATTTCCACTCACACTGTGATAAATTGGCCCCTAAGTGCTATTGCATTGTATTTTTATTGTGTGTTTGTTGATTCTGCAGTTCTGCTATATTTACTGGTCCTTTAACTTTATATGATATTTAAGTTACGCATTTCATTGCACACTTTGTAATGTTTGCACCTCCTTCCCATATGAAAATGCAGTATAGACACCCTGTAAAAAGTGGCTTTAGATAATCTCACCAGGGAAATAGAAGTACTGGCGAGCATCCTTATAGCATCTCACAAGCCCTGAGACCTGTAGACCATCGGGCCCTATATTTCTCTTGTCAGAACTCCATTACACTGATTTGAATATACTAAACACTAACTCATTTGAAATTGTTTTTGAGAACAAAGATTTACATCATCTTCTACCCCTAGCACTATAGGGGTTAACGAAATAAGACCACATTTTAATAGATTTGCTTTTGCATTATTTCCCATTAGCACAAAACATCAATTACCAAAGCAATTTTCACTGGGCAAAACTGGTGGAAATTTGTAGCAAAGAATTAAATTACATTCAGTCTCCAAAATGGAAATATAATTATGAGAAGATATCTATATTTTGTGCAGTTTAGAAATAGGAAAAATATGTTTAATACAGAAATATTCTTAAGGTAGATTTTCTTCTGCAGAACATTGTAAAGTCTCCATAATGCAGTATATTACTAGTTTAATATGCTGCAAAGTCAGTTTTGTTTATTTCTGAGCATATGGTTTCTGCTCATATAATACAGAATAAGGGATAAATGGTCAAATGCAATGTCATTAGAATCCCATATGTGACTATATAATAACAAACTTTTGATATGTCACAAGGTCACAGGGTGAAATTCCCAATAAGTTTTGATTTGTGGTTAAAGGACTATTAAAGGGACATTGTACACTAGATTTTTCTTTGCATAAATGTTTTGTGGATGATCTATTTATATAGATCATTTCGGAGTGGGGTTTTTTTGTAAAAATATATAGTTTTATTTTATTTTTTAATAACATTGTGCTTATTTTCAGACTAACCAAGCCCGGAAGCTTTAGATGTATACTGGTGTCTACAGATTCCTGCAGCTTCTGCTTGTATAATCTCTCTTTTCATATGTAGGGAATGGGGAAGGAGGGGGTGTCTAGTGGTTCTGTTTTCCCAACCCCTTTCACTGGGTGTCCCAGCCTTAACTCATCAACAGTTTTAAACTGAGAGCTTCTAAGTAAGTTTTCAAAAGGTTTTATGCTGGATTTTTAGATCAGTATCTGTGCATATTCTTATTTATAGTAGTGTCTTTTACATGCAGTTATGCAATTGGTGTATACTGTCCCTTTAAATACAGTAGAATTGAATAACCATCAAGAGCATAATAAAAAGACAATGCATTAGCACTTATTTGGAATTTAAAATAAAAATACAA
The DNA here is from genome assembly GCF_027579735.1 of Bombina bombina. Taxonomy (NCBI): domain Eukaryota; kingdom Metazoa; phylum Chordata; class Amphibia; order Anura; family Bombinatoridae; genus Bombina; species Bombina bombina. The sequence continues at coordinate 1,371,680,449 of NC_069500.1, read as the reverse complement.
TGCATTAGCACTTACTTGGATTTTTAAATAAGCAGTATATTTTTTTCTGACAAATGTAAAAATTCTTTTCAATTTGCTGCCCCATCTTGTATCATGTGACATACATCAGCCAATCACAGACTCATAAACATATTCACTGTGAACTCTTGCACATACTCAGTAGAAGCTGGTGCCCCAGAAAGTGTGAATATAAAAATAATGTGCATAATTTAGTAATGAAAATAAATTGGAAAGTCTCTTAAAATTGCATGCTCTATCTAAATCATGAAAGTAATTTTTTTACTTTATTGTACCTTTATCTATTAAGCAGTAGGAATAGCAGATACTCTTGTGTTACAGATGAATGTTGGGGATAAGGACACAATACGGTATAGACGTTTGGATTAATGTGACTTTTTCTAAAGAAAGATATCAACATAGCTTTTGTGAAAGCGCTATCTGTAGTAATTCAGAAACAATATCCTTATTATCAATTCAATCTGGGAGGAAAAAAATGTACACTTTAATGGAAATGGAAGTATCACAGTCTATTTAATGCTGTAATTCTCATTCCGGTTATTATATTATCTTAGTTTGTATTATGTAAATGTGTGCATGTTATTATTATCACTGCAATTATTATTATCATTATTAGCATTACTATTATTATTATTATTATTATTACTACTACTATTATTATTATTATTACTATTATTATTACTACTATTATTATTATTATTACTACTACTACTACTACTACTACTACTATTATTATTATTATTATTATTATTACTATTATTATTACTACTATTATTACTATTACTACTATTATTATTATTATTATTATTACTATTATTATTACTACTATTATTATTATTATTACTACTACTACTACTACTACTACTACTATTATTATTATTATTATTATTACTATTATTATTACTACTATTATTACTATTACTACTATTATTACTATTATTATTATTACTATTATTATTATTATTATTATTATTATTATTATTATTATTATTATTATTATTATTATTATTACTACTACTACTACTATTATTATTATTATTATTATTATTATTATTATTACTATTATTATTATTATTACTACTATTATTATTATTACTACAATTATTATTATCATTATTAGCATTACTATTATTATTATTATTATTATTACTACAATTATTATTATCATTATTAGCATTACTATTATTATTATTATTACTATTATTATTACTATTATTATTACTATTACTATTTTTATTATTACTATTATTGTTATTATTATTATTATTATTATTATTGTCATTAACTAATTAACTCACTGTGTGCATGGTTCAATTTTTAAGAAAGATGATCAAATCCAACAAGGAGGGAAGAGCCACCTGACAACAAAATTGTTTATTTATTTACATATTTCATTGTTACAAGGTCAGGTTCAATAAAGCTGGTTAGTAGCTGCATAAGATGAACTGCTTAGAAAGAGATTGGTTTAAATAATAAACTTTATGGGGGCAGGTGCTGACCACAAAGGTATATATCAGGGGTGCAAGGGTTGCTGGCAGGACTCTCATCTTCTGTTACCTACTCACTGCTTTATCTTATTTTAATGTTTCTCCCTTCTTTTAACTCTCTCCTTGTTCTGTGTGGAGCACTGGACATGTGACGCAAATTCAGAGAGCTGGAAGGTTTGTGGTGCTTCAGTGATACTTTGGTTGCATAGCCCCCAGCACCCACTAAAATTGCCACTATCAACATCCCTCATATTCTGCTTGTTGCTTAAAGCCCTCGTTTTCTAACCTGTCCTCAGGCCTCCCTAACAGGCCAGATTTTCAGGATCACCTAAGATGAGAGCAGGTTAATAACCATGTTTATTTCACCTGTGCTCTAGTTCAGATGTACTGAAAATCTGGCCTGTTAGGGAGGCCTGAAGACAGGTTTGAAAACCAGTGGCTTAAATAAATGAATGATGACTTACTGTGCATGCAGAAATTACTTCCAGCAGAAAGATCTCAGAAGGAACTGGGGACAGATTTTCTCATACTTTAAGCGGACTAAGGGGCCCATTTATCAAGCTCCATATGAAGCTTGAAGGGCCGTGTTTCTGGCGAGCCTTCAGATTCGCCAGAAACACCAGTTATGAAGCAGCGGTCTAAAGACCGTTGCTCCATAACCTGTCTGCCTGCTCTGTGGTGGCGGACAGACATCGCAGGAAATCAACCCAATCGAATACGAACGGGTTAATTGACAACCCCTGCTAGCGGCCGATTGGCCGCGAATCTGCAGGGTGCGGCGTTGCACCAGCAGTTCAAAAAGAGCTCTGGTGCCATCCATGCATATTGCTCTCCGCATTCAGCGATGTCTGTCAGACATGATTCGCTGATTCACTAATTGCAACACCCATGATTAGAGGAAGGTGCATAAAATGTGTTTAGTGTTCCTTTAACACTTTTTAAATGGAGTTTATGTGTTTAACTTGCTGTGTGTAGCTTTGTTTAAAGAAACACTAAATACATTTCTGATGTCTTGCTATAGAACCCACACCGGGGTCAGCATCATATCTTCTGCAGGTGACATGGTGCCTTCCTAAGGTAGTTATTATTATTGGTTATTTGTAGAGCGCCAACAGATTCTGCAGCACTATAAACATAGGCGGAATACAAGGAAACATTTATAGGGATCAGACGGGTAGAGGGCCCTGCCAAGAGTCGCACTCTTGTAGCCTGCTCTAAAGAAGGTGCTCTACAAACAGCATGGCTCTTAGGCTTCCATGTTAAGGGGGTTCAAGGGGATAGCAATTGAGGAGAGGAAATGGTATAAAGAAAGGTTAGTGTAGGTTTTATGCATCCCTGAACAGTAGAGTCTTTAGGGAGTGCTTGAAGTTTTCAAAACTAGGGGAGAGTCTTGTGGAGCGAGGCAGAGAGTTCCACAAGATGGAAGCAAGACTGGATAAGTCCTGTAAGAGGTAGTGTAAAGAGGCAACAAGAGAGGAGGAGAGTAGGAGGTCATGAGCAGAGTGAAGGGGACGGGAGGGAGAGTATCTGAAAACAAGCTCTGAGATATAAGGGGAGCAGTGCAGTTGAGGGCTTTGTATGTCAGAGTGAGAATTTTGTGTTTAATTCTGGAGGCAAGAGGAAGCCAGTGAAGGGTTGGCAGAGAGGTGCAGCAGATAAAGAGTGACGTGTAAGGAAGATGACCCTGGCAGATGCATTCATTATGGATTGTAAAGGAGCTAGGCGGCAGTTGGGGAGATTAGAGAGGACAGAGTTGCAGTAATTGAGTCAGGAAAGGATGAGAGAGTGGATTAAAATCTTAGTTGTGTCTTGTGTAAGGAAATGTCTTATTTTAGAGATTTTTTAAGGAGGAAGCGGCAGGACTGAACTAAGAAGTGTAAGAAAGATCTGAGTCAAGTGTGATCCCAAGACATCGGGCATGCAGGATAGGGGTAATGATGGAGTTGTCGACAGTTAAAGAGGAATTGGGGGTGGCGATTTTGGAAGAAGGAGCTCAGTTTTGGAGAGATTTAGCTTGAGGTAGTGAGAGGACATCCAGGAAGAGACGTGAGAAAGACGGTTAGTGACACGGGTTAGCAAGGAAGGATATAGGTCTGGTGAAGAAAAGTAGATTTGGGTGTGATCTGCATACAAATGATATTGGAACCTGTGGGACTTTATTAGGGAACCTAATGATGATTGAGAAGAGAAGGGGACCGAGGACAGAGCCTTTGGGTACCCCAACAGAAAGTGGTGATGGGGCAGAGGAGGCCCCAGAGAAGGCTACACTAAAGGTACAGTTTGACAGGTAGGAAGAGAACCATGAGAGGGCTATATCACAAATGCCGGAAGATTGGAGGGTTTGGAGCAAAAGAGGGTTGTCAACAGTATCAAAGGCTGTGGACAGATCAAGGAGGATAAGCAGAGAGAAGTGGCCTTTTATTTTGCTGTAAGTAGGTCGTTGGTAACCTTTACAATTGCTGTCTATGTGGAGTGATGGGGATGAAATCCAGATTGCAGTGGGTCGAGGAGGGAGTTTAATGTAAGGAAATAGGATAAGCGTGCATATACTAGCTTTTCAAGAAGCTCTGAGACAAGAGGGAGTAGGGAAATAGGGCGGTAGTTGGATGGGGAGGTTGAATCAAGAGAAGGTTTTTTGAGGATAGGTGTGACCAGTGCATGTTTTAGAGATGAGGGAAATATACCGGTGCTGAGGGAGAGGTTGAAAATGTGTGTGAGTATAGGGGTAATGGTAGGAGAGAGGGAGGGGAGCAGCTTTTAGGGGATAGGGTCAAGAGGACAGGTAGTGAGGTGAGAGCTCAGTATAAGTGCCAAAATGTCTTCCTCAGTAACAGGGAAGAAAGAGCTAAATTTATGGCTAGGTGGGTTGTGGTTGATTGGGAGCGTTTGAGGGGGTGAGAGAATGGAAGTATGTAGAGAGCTGATTTCATTTCTGATGGAGTTGATTTTGTTATTGAAGTGGCTGTCAAAGTCTTCAGCTGACAGAGAAAGTTGTATTAGTGGGTGGGGGTGGGCAGAGAAGAATACAGAAAGTGGAGAACAGACATTTTGGGTTTGAAGAAAGATTAGAGATAAGAGTAGAGAAGTAATTTTGCTTATAGAGATTAAGGGCAGAATAGTAGGAATTTAAAATGAACTTGTAATGAAGGAAATCAGCTGAGCTCCAAGATTTTCGCCAGTGCTGCTCAGCAGTACGGGAACATCTGCGTAGGTACCGTGTCAGAGGAGTATGCCAGGGCTGAGGACGAGTGTGTGATTTCCGAGCAATGGTAAGAGGGGCCAGATTGTCAATCACCGATGTATGGGTGGAATTATAGTGGCAGATAGATTGGTCAGGGCAGGAGAAGGAGGAGATGGATGAGAGGAGAGGTGCAAGGGAATTAGCAAGCTGTTGCTGTTCTAATGACATAATGCTTCTGTGAAGTTTGGTGTGAGGCATAGTAGAAGGGAGAGTTGTAGGGAGGGATGAAATGTTGCAAGTGAGGAGATGGTGGTCAGAAAGTGGAAAAAGAGAGTTTGTGAAGTTTGAAATAGTGCAACAATATCTAAATATCAGGTCAAGGGAGTGACCATCTTTGTTAGTGGGGGAGTCAGTCCATTGTGACAAACCAAAAGAGGAAGTTAGTTGAAGTTGTTTTACAGAGGAGGCAGTGGAATTGTCAAGAGGGATGTTGAAATCGCCAAGAATGAGGGCAGGGATGTCTGAGGAGAGGAAATAAGGTAGCCAGGCAGCCAAGTGATCTAGAAATTGAGTTGAAGAGCCAGGGGGTCGGTATATGACGGCAACACGTATAGCGAGGGGAGAGAATAAGCAAATCATGTAGGATTTGAATGAGGAAAATGTATTTGTTGGAAGGCGCAACAAGAGGAAAGTAAAATACCTAGACCACCTCCTTGTCTATTATCTAGGAGTGTGGCTGAAGTGGAGACCCCCATGTGACAGTGCAGCAGTGGATGCTGTGTCTAGGGGAGAGAGACGGGTTTCTGTTAGATCCAAAAGGTTGAGGGAGCGGGAGATAAAGAGGTCTTGTATAGAAGTGAGCTTTTTGCAAACAGAGTGAGAGTTCCAGAGTTCACAAGTGAAAGGAGTAGTGGCTTTAGATGCAAGAGGAATGTGAGTAAGGTTACCAGAGTTTTGTTTTCTGAGTCTATAGAACGGTACACATGGATGCGCACGACTAAAAAGATGTTGGGGACCAGGATTAGGGGAGATGTCACCAGCAGCTAGTATAAGAGGGAGAGTGACATGAGATAAGATACAGATTTGCAGTAATGAGTAATGTTTTTGAGGTGAGGGGGAGAGAGAGTGTTTAGGAATAGATAAAGTTCATGACTACAAAAGTAAGGTGAGTTTAAGAGAGATGGGCTAATGAACAGTGCAGGTGGTGAGGGGGAAGGGGTAATTGAATAAAGTAGTTTGTTATAGAGACAAGAGGTAGCAAAAAGGAATATAAAGATATTGAGTATTTTTTTTACAAAAGTGGGAACCAATTAAACACATAAGACACAGTTTTACAGCAGCACTTGCATAAGGAAACAATGAGATACATAAAACACAAAATTAAAATATTCTATATATATGAGGTGAGGGGGAGAGAGAGTGTTTAGGAATAGATAAAGTTCATGACTACAAAAGTAAGGTGAGATGGGCTAATGAACAGTGCAGGTGGTGAGGGGGAAGGGGTAATTGAATAAAGTAGTTTGTTATAGAGACAAGAGGTAGCAAAAAGGAATATAAAGATATTGAGTATTTTTTTTACAAAAGTGGGAACCAATTAAACACATAAGACACAGTTTTACAGCAGCACTTGCATAAGGAAACAATGAGATACATAAAACACAAAATTAAAAAAGCACTTGCCTTATGTCTTGCCCCTTGTCCAATTCTTGTATAATTCTAATCTTAGTTCCTCCCTTATAAAATGTTCACTTAATTCTTGTATAATTCTTATATTAGTGCCTCACTTATAAAATGTTCAATTAATTATTGTATAATTTTTATATTAGTGCCTCACTTATAAAATGTTCACTTATTTCTTGTATAATTCTTATATTAGTGCCTCACTTATAAAATGTTCACATAATTTTTGTATAATTCTTATATTATCGCCTCACTTATAAAATGTTCACTTTAGAAATGTAAACATATGCTAATGTAACAATGCATACTGCCCAGGCAATACACCCCCAGTGCAATGCACAGCCCAAGCTAGTGTTAAATATATAGGCAAGGCAGTCAGCTGGGTCCACTAATTTACTTAATTGCTAAGTCAAAAGACAATTTAAAGGGCCAATTGAAAGTTAGATTCTGGTCATGTCAGGGTGAGTAATGATAAGATAAACAAGACAGTAAAATTTTGAGGAGGTGGGAGCTATGGCATATAACAACTATAAATTTAAGTATAATAGCAGGCATTGATAAGGATTGGACATCACATGGCAATTAACAAAACATTAGAAGTAAGACATTGGGATAGCATTACAATAAATACAAGACTAAATTAAAACCTAAAATAATTTGCTCAATATACATATACACATACACATACCAAAAGAGAGTTACAGGAGAGGAGAGAGCACTAGAATGCAGTCAATAGGTTGCAGATGAGCAGGGATACTATTCACGTACCAAAATAGAGTTACAGGAGAGGAGAGAGCACTAGAATGCAGTGAATAGGTTGCAGATGAGCAGGGATACTATTCAGGTACCAAAAGAGAGTTAAAGGAGAGGAGAGAGCACTAGAATGCAGTGAATAGGTTGCAGATGAGCAGGAATACTATTCACGTACCAAAATAGAGTTACAGGAGAGGAGAGAGCACTAGAATGCAGTGAATATGTTGCAGATGAGCAGGCATACTAATCACGTACCAAAAGAGAGTTACAGGAGAGGAGAGAGCACTAGAATGCAGTGAATAGGTTACAGATGAGCAAGGATACTATTCACGTACCAAAAAAGAGTTACAGGAGAGGAGAGAGCACTAGAATGCAGTGAATAGGTTACCGATGAGCAGGTATACTTTTCACGTACCAAAAGAGAGTTACAGGAGAGGAGAGAGCACTAGAATGCAGTGAATAGTTTGCAGATGAGCAGGGATACTATTCACACAACAAAAGAGAGAGTTACAGGAGAGGAGAAAGCACTACAATGCAGTAAATGGGTTGCAGATGAGCACGGATACTATTTACGTACCAAAATAATTTTCTTTAATAATTTAGAAAGCGCATGCAGTTTTTAACAACTTTCTAATTTACTTCTATTATCTAATGTGCGTCCATCTCTTGATATTTGCTGAAAAGCATATCTAGATAGGCTCAGAAGCTGCTGATTGGTGGCTGCACATAGATACCATGTGTGATTGGCTCACCCATGTGCATTGCTATTTCTTAAACAAAGAATATCTAAAAAATGAAGCCAATTAGATAATATTATAATATTATTATATATATATTATTAAACACTAAATACATGCTAGATAGAATGATGCATTCAAAGAAAAGATTAGTCCATGACTAACATGTAGATGTATTTTTTAAAGTTTCATTAGTTTAAAAAGTGACAAAATAAGTGTAAAGTTTTAGTGCCTATAAAACACTGGGCGCTGCCATGTTGTAACTTGTGTTACCTTCTCTTCTGTGGCCAATTAGGGTCAGTTATAAATAGGTCACTAGATTGTGCAGCCAATGGTTGTGCTGGATTTAACAGTGTTCTGCACTTCCATTTCTAACAGGAACTGAAAAGCTCACAATTTCAGAATGGAATTACAGGCAAAGAGGACAAAATAAATAATGAAAGTATATTGCAGAGTTGTTTTATTATATACAATTTATCATTTTATATTACCATTAGTGATGTCGCTAATCTTAAAATTTCGGTTAGCGAACGGCGGACTCGAACTTCCGCGACTGTTCGCGAACCGCCATTGACTTCAATAGGCAGGCGAACTTTAAAACCCACAAGGACTCTTTCTGGCCACAATAGTGATGGAAAAGTTGTTTCAAGGGGACTAACACCTGGACTGTGGCATGCCGGAGGGGGATCCATGGCAAAACTCCCAAGGAAAATTACATAGTTGATGCAGAGTCTGGTTTTAAGCCAAAGTGCCTTAATCACCTAACATTCCTAAAAAAAATTTGAATAACGTGCTTTAAAACATCAGGTATGATGTAGTATCGATCAGGTAGTGTAAGGGTTACACCCGCTTCACAGTGACAGACCAAACTCCCCGTGTAACGCACCGCAAACAACTGCAAACAGTCCATTTGCACAACCACGAGTTAGATAGATTTGATAGTTAGATACATACATTACATAGATCAATAGATGCAATATACATATGATAGATACAATTTACATAGATCAATAGATGCAATATACATTTGATGATAGATACGAATTACATAGATCAATCGATGCAATATACATTTGATAGATACGAATTACATAGATCAAAAGATGCAATATACATTTGATAGATACGAATTACATAGATAAATAGATGCAATTTATATTTGATAGATACGATTGATAGTTAGATAGATTTGATAGATAAATAGATAGATTTGAAAGATATATGATTTCCCTGACAGAGTATAACAATAAGACATGCGGTCTGGGACCCGTGGTGTGTTAAGTAGTATTATTCTTAGCAGTTTACTACCTGTTACTCCCTCTATTGGGGGAGGTCTATATGGCCTGCATTTTTGGAACAGGGAGATGGAAGAAGATGATTGGTCTGTCCTCCTACTTCAAATTTGGCCGAAACATAAGTGGCTGTCTCAAATCAGTCCGGCCACGAGATAGATAGATTTGATAGATAGATAAACATAGATTGATAGTTAGATAGAATCGATAGAAGATAAATAGATCGATTTGATAGATATATAATTACCCTGACAAAGTATAATAATAAAACATGCGGTCTGGGAGCCATGGTAACTAGGTTGTGTTAAGTAGTACTATTCTTAGCACTTTAATCCCTGTAACTCCCCCTATCGGGGGAGGTCTATATGGCCTACTTGATCACCCTGACAAATTATAACAACAAGACATGCGGTCTGGGACCCATGGTAACTAGGTTGTGTTTATATTAGTATCATTCTTAGCACTTTAATCCATGCTACTCCCCCTATCTGTGTAGGTCTATATGGCCTGCATGATTACCCTGAGATAGTATAACAACAAGACATGCGGTCTGGGACCCATGGTAATTAGGTTGTGTTTAGTAGTACTATTCTTAGCACTTTAATCCCTTTTACTCCCCCTATCGGGGGAGGTCTATATGGCCTGCATGATTACCCTGACAAAGTATAACAAAAAAACATGTGGTCTGGGACCCATGGTAACTAGGTTGTGTTAAGTAGTACTGTTCTTAGCAGTTTAATACCTGTTACTCCCCATATCGGTGGAGGTCTATATGGCCTGAATGATTACCCTGACAAAGTATAATAATAAAACATGCGGTCTGGGACCCATCATAATTAGGTTGTGTTTAGTTGTGCTATTCTTAGCACTTTAATCCCTTTTACTCCCCCTATCGGGGGAGGTCTATATGGCCTGCCTGATTACCCTGACAAAGCATTACAACAAGACATGCGGTCTGGGACCCATAGTAACTAGGTTGTGTTAAGTAGTACTGTTCTTAGCACTTTAATACCTGTTAGTCCCGATATCGGGGGAGGTCTATATGGCCTGCATGATTACCCTAACAAAGTATAATAATAAAACATGCGGTCTGTGAGCCATGGTAACTATGTTATGTTAAGTAGTACTATTCTTAGCACTTTAATCCCTGTAACTCCTCCTATCGGGTGAGGTCTATATGGCCTGCCTGTTTACCCTGACAAAATATAACAATAAGACATGCGGTCTGGGACCCATGGTAACTAGGTTGTGTTAAGTAGTACAGTTCTTAGCAGTTTAATACCTGTTACTCCCCATATCGGGGGAGGTCTATATGGCCTGCCTGATTACCCTGACAAAGCATTACAACAAGACATGTGGTCTGGGACCCATGGTAACTAGGTTGTGTTAAGTAGTACTGTTCTTAGCACTTTAATACCTGTTAGTCCCGATATCGGGGGAGGTCTATATGGCCTGCATGATTACCCTGACAAAGTATAATAATAAAACATGCGGTCTGGGACCCATCATAATTAGGTTGTGTTTAGTTGTACTATTCTTAGCACTTTAATCCCTTTTACTCCCCCTATCGGGATAGGTCCATATCGCCTGCATGATTACCCTGACAAAGCATTACAACAAGACATGTGGTCTCGGACCCATGGTAACTAGGTTGTGTTAAGTAGTACTGTTCTTAGCAGTTTAATACCTGTTACTCCCCATATCTGGGGAGGTCTATATGGCCTGCCTGATTACCCTGACAAAGTATCACAACAAGACATGCGGTCTGGGACCCATGGTAACTAGGTTGTGTTAAGGAGTACTGCTCTTAGCACTTTAATACCTGTTAGTCCCGATATCGGGGGAGGTCTATATGGCCTGCATGATTACCCTGACAAAGTATAATAATAAAACATGCGGTCTGGGAGCCATGGTAACTAGGTTGTGTTAAGTAGTACTATTCTTAGCACTTTAATCCCTGTAACTCCCCCTATCGGGTGAGGTCTATATGGCCTGCCTGATTACCCTAACAAAATTTAACAATAAGACATGCGGTCTGGGAGCCATGGTAACTAGGTTGTGTTAAGTAGTAGTATTCTTAGCACTTTAATCCCTTTTACTCCCCCTATCGGGTGAGGTCTATATGGCCTGCCTGATTTCCCTGATGAAATTTAACAATAAGACATGTGGTCTGGGAGCCATGGTAACTAGGCTGTGTTAAGTAGTAGTATTCTTAGCACTTTAATCCATTTTACTCCCCTATCGGGTGAGGTCTATATGGCCTGCCTGATTACCCTGACAAAGTATCACAACAAGACATGCGGTCTGGGGCCCATGGTAACTAGGTTGTGTTAAGTAGTACTGTTCTTAGCAGTTTAATCCCTGTTACTCCCCATATCGGGGGAGGTCTATATGGCCTGCCTGATTACCCTGACAAAGTATCACAAGACATGCGGTCTGGGACCCATGGTAACTAGGTTGTGTTAAGTAGTACTGTTCTTAGCAGTTTAATACCTGTTACTCCCCATATCGGGGGAGGTCTATATTGCCTGCATGATTACCCTGACAAAGTATAATAATAAAACATGCGTTCTGGGATCCATCATAATTAGTTTGTGTTTAGTAGTACTATTCTTAGCACTTTAATCCCTGTAATTCCCCCTATCGGGGGAGGTCTATATGGCCTGCATGATTACCCTGACAAAATATAACAACAATACATGCAGTCTGGTACCCATGGTAACTAGGTTGTGTTAAGTAGTACTATTCTTAGCACTTTAATACCTGTTACTCCCCCTATCTGGGGAAGTCTATATGGCTTGCATGATTACCCTGACAAAATATAACAATAATGTGTATGGTTTAGTTTAAGATAAGCGCCAAGTTGTTATCCTTTAGCTCCCTCACTGGTAATCTTCCCTATGATTACCACTTTATAGTACAAACAGATAAATCATTAAAGTTTGGGAGCGCTAAAAAAGCTTAAAGGATGGTATGGAGATGATGATTTTTATACGTATATTTATTACTAATTGATTATCTAAAAACATATATTAAATCAAACATACATAAAAACAATGATAAGAGCAAGATAATTTTCCGAGTTGGATGACAGAATATTTAAAATATAAATTGATGTGTGACTATATACTTAAGTCTGGGACGTCTCCCTTATATTAAAAACACTTTGCAAAGGTTAATATCTAGCCTCTCATTTAACTTAAACTTAGTGTCTTATATTTAACAATATAATGACTTCTTATTCAGACAGGTTAATCAAATACTTTGTATATCAACTTAATCCACCTTATAAAGACATCTTAAAATATAGTATTTCTTAAAAAAGATATCATCAAGACTGATCTTCAAACAGACACAAAAAGCACACATGACACAAAAAGATTTAATTGGAAATAGATTAGAAGGTTTTTTTCCCTGTTTTGGTTGTAGATCCTGCAAGTTTAGCAGCAAATGTAAGAAAATTATATCCAATACAAATGGGTCAGAACACCATATAAAAGAAACCATAAGATGTCAAGACAAAGGGGTAATTTACATTATACAATTCACCTGTCAGCTACAATACATAGGAGAAACTACAAGGACCTTACGGGAACGAATATGAGAACATCTGTCCTGTATAGATAAGGGAAATTTAGAAACTCATTTATACACTCATTTCAGAGAAACACATAAAAATAACTTAAAAGATTTCAAATTCTGGGGTATAAAGAAATTAAAGCAAGAGTGGAGAGGGGGAAATTTTGAAGAAAAACTATTAAGAAAAGAAGCAGAATTAATTTATAATATGCAGACCTTGTATCCATTAGGACTAAATTCTGAACTGGACCTTTCCCCATTTCTTACCTCATAAATATGAAAACAAATAAAATCAATAAAAACACCTCAACAAGACCTCAAAAACCTTTTAAAAAATATCCTAATTAAATTAATCTCAAGATTAAAAAGATATTTATAAATTAAATAATAATCTATTTACAATCTATTATCTACCTCGCTACTCTAAAAACTACAATCAAATAGATATCTTTAAAAGAAGAAATTCAGAGATGATTAGTCACTAAAGATTCTATAATCCAATAAGAAGAATCATATCAAATATATGAAGGATAGCTCTAATAAAATAACTATGTAAACTGGAGGAATAAGAGCCGGAATTATATAGACTAATGAGAATTATATATATAGTACAATAATTAATAAGTTGACTAAAAAATTTTTTGATGGTTATATAAAAAATGGATAAATATACTATGAAGATGTAATAATTCATTTTATAAATATAATGAAATAACACTTATTTATCTACATCACCTGAAAAGTTATATATAATTAAATAATCCAATTTTAGGTCTGGACATAAAAAATCCACTATAAATCTATAAACAATATATTAATGTATTTTGTAAGTTAACTATAAACATCATTGTATATACTAAAAGATTGTAATAATCCACCTTATGAATTGAATGAAATAACTTTAACCTATCTAAACCATCAGAAAAAGATAAGCACAACCCGATATTCCACCTTAAAAATTTTTGGTAAAAAATCCACCTTAACAAACCACCAATCAAAAAAGAAAAAAACATCAACCAATCAGGAAGAGAGGAGGGCTTTTTAAAAAGACCGGCCTTCAGAACACAAATCATCTGTCTTGATAAAGCCTACCGGCGAAACGCGTAGAAGCAACCGACCACAGCTCAAATATCCCCTGCAAGATCTCAATGATTATTTGAGTACAGGGGAAGAAGAAAAGAAGCCAAAAACAAACGGCCGTTTGTACACTGACTATCGGAGGAGCCGTCAAACACGCCGGAGCGTGTAGCGCAAGTTTATACTTGAATCTAAAGCTTGCTGCCAGAACTGACAGTCAAGGAAAACCTGAAAAGAAAGTATTGCACCACCGGAGCCACACAGATCAAAATAGGCTCCAAAGAATCAAGCTCACAGCTAAATCTTGTATCGTACAAGATTGGAGAGAGAAAAGGCCCAATTATCTTCCTGGTAAGATACACAGAAAAATCGCCAGACACAGCAGGTGTCAGAAGACCCGGTAAGCTCATTACAAACACTTGTTACAAATTGCAGAAAAAAACAGAAGTGTTACAAAGTTACAAATCAACATTTCTACATATCCCTCTAAGAACAAAATATCGGATTATATAAACTTTTAAACTGGAACTCTGCATATTGCTACACAAGCAAAAAAGAACTTTTTAAACACTTAAGCATTTTTATGAACATTTCCTTTTAGAAGATCAGTCTTGATGATATCTTTTTTAAGAAATACTATATTTTAAGATGTCTTTATAAGGTGGATTAAGTTGATATACAAAGTATTTGATTAACCTGTCTGAATAAGAAGTCATTTTATTGTTAAATATAAGACACTAAGTTTAAGTTAAATGAGAGGCTAGATATTAACCTTTGCAAAGTGTTTTTAATATAAGGGAGACGTCCCAGACTTAAGTATATAGTCACACATCAATTTATATTTTAAATATTCTGTCATCCAACTCGGAAAATTATCTTGCTCTTATCATTGTTTTTATGTATGTTTGATTTAATATATGTTTTTAGATCATCAATTAGTAATAAATATACGTATAAAAATCATCATCTCCATACCATCCTTTAAGCTTTTTTAGCGCTCCCAAACTTTAATGATTTAAAATATAACAATAAGACATGCGGGCTGTGACCCATAGTAAGGTTGTGTTAAGTAGTACTATTCTTAGCACTTTAATCCCTGTAACTCCCCCTATCGGGGGAGGTCTATATGGCCTGCCTGATTACCCTGACAAAATATAACAATAAGACATGCGGTCTGTGACCCATGTAAAGGTTGTGTTAAGTAGTACTATTCATAGCACTTTAATCCCTGTAACTCCCCCTATTGGGGGAGGTCTATACGGCCTGCCTGATCACCCTGACAAAATATAACAACAAGACATGCGGTCTGGGACCCATGGTAACTAGGTTGTGTTAAGTTGTACTATTCTTAGCACTTTAATACGTGTTACTCCACCTATCCAGTGGAGTTCCATATGGCCTGCCTGAGTACCCTGACAAAATATAACAATAAGACATGCAGTCTGGGAGCCATGGTAACTAGGTTGTCTTAAGTATTACTATTCTTAGCACTTTAATACGTGTTACTTCCCCTATCGGGTGAGGTCTATATGGCCTGCCCGATTACCCTGACAAAATATAACAACAAGACAATAATGTTAAGCAGATATGAGTGGTGGCTGGCACAGCAATTAACCACAGTATATGCTGTGTGAGCCTGACACACAGGCCTGATAGAAAATGAAATTAGATTACACTAGCAACATGATTTAAAAGTTTTTTTTTTTTAAATTTACACTAATGATTGTTAAGCAGATATCAGTGGTGGCAAAGAGCAATTAACCACAGTATATGCTGTGTGAGCCTGACACACAGGCCTGATAGAAAATGAAATTAGATTACACTAGCAAAATGATTTAAAAGTTTTTTAAGAAATTACACTAATGTTAAGCAGATATCAGTGGTGGCACTAATCACAGTATATGCTGTGAGCCTCACACACAGGCTGACAGCCAGGCAAATGCAAATAAAATTACAAAAAAAACACAAAAAAAACTACTGAAGTTCTAGCCCTAAAAAGGGCTTTTTGGGCTGAAGTTCTAGCCCCAAAAAGGGCTTTTTGGGGTGTTGTCCTTACAGCAGAGATTAGATGAGTCCTTCAGGACTGTAGTGGACACTAAATACACTAGCCTAGCTATCTATTTCCCTATAATGTCAGCAGCAGCAGCAGCAGCAGCACTAAACCTCCTCTCACTAACAATGCAAGATCGTAATGAATCTAAAATGGCTGCTGCCCAGGAGCTGGGAGAGTCTGTGAGGGAGTGTCTGCTGCTGATTGGCTCAAATGTGTCTGCAGGCTGTGAGATACAGGGTCAAAGTTTCCTCAATGATGACACATAGGGGACGGCTCGAACATCGCATATGTTCGCCTGCAGCGGCGAACGCGAACAAGCTATGTTCGCGGTGAACTGTTCGCGGGCGAACAGTTCGGGACATCACTATAGATAAGGTAGCGGCGAACGCGAACAAGCTATGTTCGGCGGGAACTGTTCTCCGGGGAACTGTTCGCGACATCACTAATTACCATCTCAAAGTGTTTAATGTCCCTTTAAAATTGTATTCCCTATCTGAATAATGAAATAAAACAATTGTGTTTAAAGTCCCTTTAAGGCACCTGAGAGTTGAGTACACCATGTCCAGGCATATGGTGGTGCAGCTTTCAGTCAATTTTATGAATTGTAGGCTTCTAATTCTCAGGGAGTCCTGGCTGGTGCATTCTGTCTCTCAGTGTTGGGCTGGCTACAGAGCTTATTGTTGGTAATAATGCTTGCAAACCAATTTGTTTTTCTTTTTTTAAATATTGCAAAGCTTCAACAGCCGCACTGCATTGTTTGATCCAAATTACTT
This sequence comes from Bombina bombina, assembly GCF_027579735.1. Classification (NCBI taxonomy): domain Eukaryota; kingdom Metazoa; phylum Chordata; class Amphibia; order Anura; family Bombinatoridae; genus Bombina; species Bombina bombina. The sequence continues at coordinate 1,371,663,819 of NC_069500.1, read as the reverse complement.
TACTTTGTAATTGATCTCTTAGTCCAATGTTTGTTGAATTGAGAAGAAATATAAACAAAACAAGTTCCAAAATGATATGTTAACAGTTTTGTATAAGAAAATAGCGGAAAAAAGATGGGAGTATATTCTGAAATGTAATTTGTCACAATGGAAACAGTAATGATACTATTTATATAGTAATTTTCTCCTCAATATGACTAAAAAGTGCTTTTAGTGAACTGCCTCTGATTTACCCATTATCCAAATGAGGGGAGAGGTCAGATAATGCTAGGAAAATAAAGCGAGTGGTCTGTTCTGTGTGTTTGATGTATGTTTAATTACTTTTAATACAATTTTCTGTCTTTCACATATGAAGGTGAATCATATACACCATATTATACAATCTACACTATGGTTATATGCGTTAGTGGCATTTTTGTACAAGATTCTGTTTAAAACAGAGTAACAAATAGACATTAAATTCAAAGTTAAATTTGCCCTAAGACTTTTAATTAAGGGGTAAAAATCAAATGTACATTAAAGGCACAGTTAAGTTAACTAGTATTTTCTTTGTTGTATCTTTCAATGATAATGTAGTAAAGTAAACAAAATAATATAAACTGCTGCTTTATACAAAGTGGGATCAATAAATTTGCATTGTAAATGTCACTAAATGTATTTGTGAATAGAAAATACTTATACCGTCCTTTTAGTTTGTTATTTTGCTTTGTTTGCTGTAAAATACCTCAGACAATGATAATTTTTCACTTTTCTTGATTTGCAAAACCTGTTAAAGAAAGCAAGCAAACCAGCAGCAGAAAAAAAACATTTGTTTTTTTCCCAAATGTGTTTGTTTATTTTAATAGGATCAGCAACAACAACAAAAATGTGCATTTTGAGTTGAAACCTGAGGAAACAGCCAGTGCACATATATGCTGAGAAACACATTTTTCTTTATTAAAATCTATAGTTTTTAATTTTTATTTTATTGTTAATGTTACATGTGCACACATTTTTTGCTGTCTTTATATTAGTTTTTTTTTTAGTTTTTTTTGTTAAACTGATTATAATCTTTCCTAGGCAAACAAAGCCTAGTCAAACATAACATCAACATTAAAGGGAAAGTTTACTTAAAAATGTTTATTGTTTAAAAAAAATAGATAATCCCTTTATTACGTTTTCTCCAGTTTTGCATAACCAACACTGCATAACCAATACATTTAAAGCCCAAGAAACATGAGCTTAGAAGCTATAAAGATCCCAGCACATTAGACAATGTGCAGCACTTTTGTGGTTACTTACTTATAATTATTATTTAGATTGTTATTGGTAATGCACTATTGTGGCCCCCTGTCCGTTTTTGAATTTACATTTAAGCTGACTCAGGAATCAAGTGACAAGGACATTACGGGATTCCTATTGAATAGTGTAAAACTGTACATTTGAATCCTTTCCCGTCTGCAAAACAATATATAAAGGCAGCACAACAAAAGATACCTAAAGAATGAAGTAACTTAGATAACATAAGTAATATGGAAAGGTGCTTTAAATCAAACAGCACACAATTTAATATAATATACCATGGGATAGATTAATAGTAGATTTTTTTATATATAATTTAACTGAGGAACTGGGAAATGAGACTATATATATATGAATACAGTAAGAATAGTAATAATGTTGACCTTTACAAGGGCCACCCTAAGTGTTTGCGGGGCCATGGGCAAGACAAATTTGTGTGGCCCCTAAGCCCAGGCCCCTTATTCCCTTCCGTAGCAAAAAGAGGCGAGGCAGAGGGACAGGTTAAAAATTAAGAACCTCAAATTTATTTTGCAAAAAACTGGTAAAAATACAACTTGTTAACATGTCCAACATCTCAAGTGTAAAACAAAAAGCCGGTGAAGCAGTGGTCTTACGCGTTTCAGCTTACACCTTCCTCATAGACCGTGCTAAACCGGTCACTGGCGGCAACTTAAATACTATTGTGAATGTCCAAACCTGTACCTATTATTAGCGTACGAGTCGTCACCTTAAAGAAACATATACATCCTAGTAAACTATGTTATTAGTTCTTTATCACTCCTCATCATAGAAATAAGCTATAGATTAACAATATAACCCCTTTTACTTCAAATACTTTTGGGGATTAGACCGATTTCTGTGAGTATCGGTAAATGATACAGGATTTACAAGAGGAACAGAAAATAGTGTAAACAATGCAGACACGATACAATAATTTATACATATTCAGCAACCAAAAGAAGGACTTGTCTGCAACATTCCTCATGGGTGACCCTATAACTCTCTCACTGCCCAATGTAGATCAATACAACCTCTATTCAGGGAGACTAATAGTATTAGTCATATTAGGAGCAAATAAGATAAATTATGGTGCCACCCAATTACTAAGGAAAATGTAAAGAAAAATGTAGATACTTTTAATTTCAAGCAGAACATCATAATACCAAAAATTAAACATAACAATTTTCCTTTCCGTGTTTCAAGGAAAAACATGGGAGAGACAATAGGAACAGGAGGCTATACAAGAATCATGCTAAATCTCTCAAAAATATATACAATAATAATATTTATAAAACAAAAAGACAGCAGGGTAGCAGTTAGCTACAGTGTAAAGGGGCACTACAGTTGTGGAACTGGCATTTTTAAGGCGTGCACATACACCCAGGTAGTAAAACAATTCCAGTCAGCTGTGACACAAAGGGTCTTTTCCCATGATGCATGTACAAACTGCCGTTCTACATATGTAATCTATCTAGTTACATGTACCCAATATGATGTGCAATATGTGGGGCTTACCACAAGGGAGGTCAAGGAACGGGTCAAGGAGCACCTTAGGGATGTGAAATCAGACTTTCCAGACTCCCAGGTAGCCCTCCACTTCAAAAGGGTATAAAATACCTTAAGTGGCAGGTGATTGAACAAGTTAAGGTGCCGTGGAGAGGAGAGGACAGAGATAAGTTGCTTCGAACCAGAGAGGGTTTCTGGCTATTTAAACTTAAATATAGGGTACCAGATGGCCTGAATATCCAGACTGATCTAAAAAAATGCTGGAGATAAGCCCCCTGACATCACATTATTATTATTGTATATCTTTTTGTGAGATTTAGCATGATTCTTGTATAGCCTCCTGTTCCTATTGTCTCTCCCATGTTTTCGGTTTTATCCCCATAAGTATTTGAAGTAAAAGGGGTTATATTGTTAACCCATAGCTAATTTCTATGATGAGGAGTGATTGGGAACTAATAACATAGTTTACTAGGATGTATATGTTTCTTTAAAGGTGATGACTCTTACACTAATAGGTACAGGTGTTGGACATTCACAATAGTATTTAAGTTGTCACCAGTGACCAATGTAGCAAGGTCTATGAGGAAGGAGTAAGCTGAAACGCGTAAGACCTCTGCTACACCAGATTTTTGTTTTACACTTTAGATGTTGGACGATGTTAACAAGTATTTTTTTTTACCCGTTTTTTGCTAAATAAATTTGATGTTGTTAATTTTGAACCTGTCCCTCTGCCTCGCCTATTTTTGCTACGGATCGGATACTATTAGGAATCACAGGGGATTCCATTGGCGGTTTGCAGGGGACCGTAGTGAGAGGAGGAGGAGCAGGTAAGCTGTGCACAGTAAGCACAGGGATTATTCATGCAAGGTGTGCTGCAAACGCTAACATTTCAGCTCACCCAAGAGACATCACACGGAAGGAGCAGTCACGAAAGGAGAGGAGACTGAGTGAGTTTTTTCTCTATATATTTGTACTGTAGATTCTGCGTGGGATTCGTCCTAAGAGGGCTTGGTTCCCCTCTATGGTGTATTACGGCTTGTTAATAACAGCAGTATTATGTGAAATAGTTTGCCTGACAGCTTTATCACTGAGCGCTTTAAAGGGGATTATTTGTTGCTTTTTAAATGATTGTATACCTTTATTCCCTTCCCATGTATGGCCCATTCCTATTCCAACCCAACATTAGTGTGTCCTACATATAGAATAGCACTATAAACTACAGTTCCTGATACCATACACATTTCTTCTTTAACCAAATGCAGGATTTATTACACCTTTGCATACCCTCACCACTGACAGTGCAGGACCCCCCAAATTACATAGCCAAGAGCGGCTACCCATCTCACCCTGCCCAAAGGGAAGACTTGACCTTTAACAAATGTTGTTTATGATCTGTATGGACGGTGTTTGATTTTTTTTCTTATCAGGTATTTAAAAGAAATGACTAAAAATATGCAACACAATGAATGAAGTAAAGACTAACCCTAAACAAAGTTATTTTTTTGACATACAGGGTGAGATCACATGTATATATAAAAAAAAAATCTGTGTAATCATAGTTGCTAAGCAGCATTATTCTTTGTAAAATAAGAATAAAGCAAGACAGTCTGTGTATCTGTCAAGGATTTTATTTTATAGAAGACAATGTTCAGAAAATGTCTTAAGACATCTGTTTGTTCCTTAAAACATGCTGAGTTAAAATGAGTGCATTATTACTGTTAGCAATGTGAACGTCCTCTATTGCCATGGAGTCATTATTTTGCTTAGGAAAATAGTTCAAATAGATTTTACATTTCTTATTTCAGTAGTTTAGATGTAAAGCGTGAATATATGTGTCATTATTATATGTATAGGGCTGTCTATATATACACACAGCACTTTTTAATTGGTGACAGTACAAACAAAAACTGTTCGTTTAGAATTTCTGCACAGAAACATAATAATCAAATTCTGAGGGTTTTTTTTTTTTTTTCTCCTTTTTCTAAACAAAGTTAAGGGGTCATATCTGGCCATTTTTTGACCATTATAATTTTTGGCAGGGGGTAATGTGAATTTTTTTTCATAACATTTCCAAAGTAAAAGTTCACAAGGACTTGCAAATCGCTTGCATACACACACAGAGAGTTATACACATACACACAAACAAACACATATACACATACAAATGTATACACATAAACACAAACAAACACATATTCACATACAAATTTATACACATACACACAAACAAACACATATACACATACAAATGTATACACATACACACAAACAAACACATACACATACAAATGTATACACATACACGTAAACAAACACATATACACATACAAATGTATACACATACACACAAACAAACAGATATACACATACAAATGTATACACATACACACAAACAAAGACATATACACATACAAACACACACATCTATCTAATGCTGTAAAATATATAAAAAACAAACAAACACAGATATCTTAATACAATCACCTAGATTTAGAGTTCTGCGTTAGCCGTCAAAAGCAGCGTTAAGGGCTCCTAATGCTGCTTTTGGCCGCCCGCTGGTATTTAGAGTCAGGCAGGTACAGGTCTACCACTCACTTCCCAACCGCGATTCCAAGCTACCGCAGATCCCCTTATGCCAATTGCGTATCCTATCTTTTCAATGGGATCTGCCTAACACTGCTATTTGGAGTCTTGGGAGAAGTGAGCAGTAGAGCCTCTACCGACAAGACTCCAACCGCAAAAAAAAGTCAGTAGTTAAGAGCTTTATGGGCTAACGCGTGAATATAAAGCCCTAAACCGCCGCACTCCTGCCTCGCAAACACTAGAATAAATAGTATTAACCCCTAATCTGCCCTCCCTAACATTGCCGCCACCTACCTACAATTATTAACCCCTAATCTCCAACCCTATAATAAAGTTATTAACCCCTAAACATAACTCTAACCCTAACACCCCCCTAATATAAATATAATTTATATTAAATGAAATAATATTCCTAAAATTAACTAAATTATTCCTATTTAAAACTAAATACTTACCTATAAAATAAACCCTAAATAGCACAAAACAATGCACAAACAGCACCTTAAGTTCCCAAATTCCCTTTTTCAACTCAGGGTTAGTGGTGACCGGTGGGGTAGAGGAGACTGCCTTCCTCTCAGTATTCCAACAAAAAGAGTGTCCACAGCACCAAGTAAATGAAAAGAGGTTTATTCTGGTACAAACATTAAAACATGCAACGTTTCGGGATCCATTCCCTTAATCATGCATCATGCATGATTAAGGGAATGGATCCCGAAACGTTGCATGTTTTAATGTTTGTACCAGAATAAACCTCTTTTCATTTACTTGATGCTGTGGACACTCTTTTTGTATAAAATAAACCCTAATATAGCTACAATATAATTAATAATTACATTGTAGCTATTTTAGGATTTATATTTATTTTACAGGCAACTTTGTATTTATTTTAACTAGGTACAATAGCTATTAAATAGTTAATAACTTTTTAATAGCTACCTAGTTAAAATAAATACAAAATTACCTGTAAAATAAATCCTAACCTAAGTTACAATTAAACTTAACACTACACTATCATTAAATTAATTAAATAAATTACCTACAATTACCTAAAATTAAATACAATTAAATAAACTATTCTATAATACAAAAACAAACAAACAAACACTAAATTACAAAAAATAAAAAAGATTTACAAGCAGTTTAAACTAATTACACCTAATCTAAGCCCCCTAATAAAATAAAAAAGCCCCCCAAAATACAAAAATTCCCTACCCTATGCTAAAATACAAAAGTAATCAGTTCTTTTACCAGGGTGGGTGGGTTAGAGTAGGGGTAGTGGGTTGTAATGTTGGGGGGGGTATTGTATTTTTTTTTCAGGCAAAAGAGCAGATTACTTTGGGGCAAGGCCCCGCAAAAAGCCCTTTTAAGGGCTGGTAAAAGAGCTGATTACTTTTTTATTTTAGAATAAGGTAGGGATTTTTTTTTATTTTGGGGGGCTTTTTTATTTTATTAGGGCTTAGATTAGGTGTAATTAGTTTAAACTGCTTGTAATTCTTGTTTATTTTTTGTAATTTAGTGTTTGTTTTTTTTGTATTATAGAATAGTTTATTTAATTGTATTTAATTGTAGGTAATTGTAGGTAATTTATTTAATTAATTTAATGATAGTGTAGTGTTAGGTTTAATTGTAACTTAGGTTAGGATTTATTTTACATGTAATTTTGTATTTATTTTAACTAGGTAGCTATTAAATAGTTATTAACTATTTAATAGCTTTTGTATCTAGTTAAAATAAATATAAATCCTAAAATAGCTACAATGTAATTATTAATTATATTGTAGCTATATTAGTGTTTATTTTATAGGTAAGTATTTCGTTTTAAATAGGAATAATTTAGTTAATTTTAGGAATATTATTTTGTTTAATATAAATTATATTTATGTTAGAGGGGTGTTAGGGTTAGGGTTAGAGTTATGCTTAGGGGTTAATAACTTTATTATAGTAGCGGCGACGGTGCGGGCGGGAGATTAGGGGTTAATAATTGTAGGTAGGTGGCGGCGATGTTAGGGAGGGCAGATTAGGGGTTAATACTATTTATTCTAGTGTTTGCGAGGCGGGAGTGCGGCGGTTTAGGGGTTAATACATTTATTATAGTGGCTGGGAGGTCCGATCGGCAGCTTAGGGGTTAATATGTGTAGGTAAGGTAGCGGCGACGTTGGGGGGCAGATTAGGGGTTAATAAATATAATATAGGGGTCGGCGATGTTAGGGGCAGCAGATTGGGGGTTCATAAGTATAACGTAGGTGGCGGCGATGTCCGGTCAGCAGATTAGGGGTTAAAAAATTTATTAGAGTGGCGGCGATGTGGGGGGGCCTCGGTTTAGGGGTAGATAGGTAGTTTATGGGTGTTAGTGTACTTTAGAGCACAGTAGTTAAGAGCTTTATATTCCGGCGTTAGCCTATAAAGCTCTTAACTACTGACTTTTTTTGGCGTTAGGAGTCTTGTCGGTATAGGCTCTACCGTTCACTTCTCCTAAGACTCCAAATACCAGCTTTAGGCAGATCCCATTGAAAAGATAGGATAGGCAATTGGCGTAAGGGGATCTGCGGTAGCCTGGAATCGCGGTAGGGAAGTGAGCGTTAGAACCTTTCCTGTCTGACTCTAAATACCAGCGGGCGGCCAAAAGCAGCGTTAGGACCCCTTAACGCTGCTTTTGACGGCTAACGCCAAACTCTAAGACTAGCCGATTCTTATTATTCCTATAAAGTACAAATCCCTGTTCTTAAATTATCTGCCTATGTTGCTATACTCCTTACTTTCTTATTGGAACTTTAACTCATATGCTAGATAAGTGATGTAGATACTTCTTTACCATTTGGTCTATAAATCCTTTGGACAAACATCCTCAACTATGACACTAGTGTTAGCTCTATGGGATATTTAAAGTCAAATTCTGTTATAGTAACACATAAATATATAAGCATATACATATATCATTACAGGCCACACACAGCATATTTAGAGGTGCAGTAATCACCTTTTCATTTCAAGACATTTCTGTTGTGTTGCTATAAAATAAGATAACAGCCAAGTCTTAACTTTTTAAAAACAAATTAACATTTTTTACAGTAATTTTTTAGCCCGCCCACCATTTGCCTTATTCAGAGAAGCCAATCTGGGCTTTAGTCTGCAGACAACAATGCTAGCCTCTGTCATTGTGTTAGTATATAGTACATTGTTTTGCAGTTTTTATGAGCTAAAGCCAATTAAAGAAATATATGTAGCGGGGCTAGCATTGACAAGTCAAAATAGTACATTTCCAGTCCAGAGAATTAGAAAACCCTACATTTTCAGAACTAAATCACATGAAAAATGAGCAAGATAAATAATGTATATAGGTATAGAAAGTATAGTATAGAAAGTATATTTCAAGTTGTTTCACCAAGAATAGCTAAGCATTTTATAAAATAAATCTCAAGGTGTTTACTGTCGCTTTAAGAATATTGTTGACACAGCTATAGCTTTTACTAGAAGCATTTTTGGCTGTCATAATTTTGTGGGTGGAGTTGTGCTGGGAGTTGTTGGATCATATCGATTAGTGTCTGGTTTGGTTGGTGGGTGTGTCTCAATCATTGGAGGGTGTGTTTCATTGGTGTATGGGTGTCTCTTGGGTGTTAATGGGTGTGTCTCAGGGGTTGGTGGGTGTGTCTCAGGGGTTGATGGGTGTGTCTCAATGGTTGCAGGGTGTGTCTCAGGGGTTGGTGGGTGTATCTCATGGGTTGGTGGGTGTGTCTGGGCAGTTTGTGGGCACATCTGGGTGTTCCCATGGGTGGAGTTAAGGGAAATTCTGCAAATAGGGACATATGGCTGTTTCAGAGGGACAGTGGGACAGAGCTTAGAATTAGGGACTGTCCTTCTCAAACAGGGACAGTTGGGAGGTCTGCAATGCACATTCATAGATGTGAATTTTGGTTTTGAATACTTGTTACATTTTCTCGTGAATAAGTATGACAGTATGCCCATGGATCTGTATTGTAGCAAAAAAAATGTGCTCACTTGAGTGGCAACTCTTTTTCAATCTAGCTGTTACCTTTGCAAAATATATGTGTAGCACAAATTTATTTAACAGGTCTTAGAGTTTTATAGCACAGTGATTATACAGATTTATATTCGCCCTTTCATTGCCATTGGTTTATGAATACAAGGAAGTTAGATATACAAGAATGGCACAATGTGTAGGCTGCAATGCTCTGCTTGTGGCAATGTACAATCCACATGTAATTAATGAAGTAATTGTCCTGTCTTATACAAATGAAGTTCTGAGAATGGTGACAGCAAGAAAAGGTGAAAAGTGTCAGAACCAGTGAGATTTTAGTCTGTTAATAACCATCACTGCTGCTGATTAGAGAAAGGTTGAAATTTCCATCAAATGAATAATCCATTATTTTATTAAAATGTTAGATTTTGCACTGTGAGGGTTATACAAGTAAATGAGAAGCTGCCCCGTGTAGAACCTCGCAAGCAAAAAGGCAAATAAAGTAAAATAGTTTTCACTTTCATATATTCACTTAAAATAATATTAATAATAATAAGGAACTATGAAGCAGGTTTTTTTTTAAGAAAAATAATAATAATAATAATGTGCAATTGTAATAACATAAAGCACATTGCATTAAAACATTAGATTCCGGAAAATTGTTTCATTTAAATCTTTAGTTTTAATTACATTTTTGGCTTCACATCCTGGAATGTATTAATATCATATGCATGCAACTGGACTGTATTATTGCCCCTTCAATGTCCAGTGTCAGCGCCACTAGCTATTGATCTCTGCCACTCCCATGCCCAGTGTCAGCGCCACTAGCTATTGATCTCTGCCACTCCCATGCCCAGTGTCAGCGCCACTAGCTATTGATCTCTGCCACTCCCATGCCCAGTGTCAGCACCACTTTCTATTGAACTCTGCTCCTCTTATGCCCAGTGTTAGCACCACTAGCTATTGAACTCTGCTCCTCCTATGCCCAGTGTCAGCACCACTAGCTATTGAACTCTGCTCCTCCCATGCCCAGTGTCATCACCACTAGCTATTGATCTCTGCCACTCCCATGTCCAGTGTCAGCGCCACTAGCTATTGATCTCCGCTCCTCCTATGCCCAGTGTTAGCACCACTAGCTATTAAACTTTGCCCCCTCATGCCCAGTGTCAGCACCACTAGCTATTAAACTCTGCCCCTTCATGCCCAGTGTCAGCACCACTAGCTATTAAACTCTGCCCCTCCCATGCCTAGTATCAGTACCACTAGCTATTGAGCTCTGCCCTCCCATGCCCAGTATCAGCATGCGCCACTAGCTATTGAGCGCTGCCCCTCCCATGCTCAGTGTCAGCACCACTAGCTATTGATCTCGGACCCACCCATGCTCAGTGTGAGCACCACTTTCTATTGAACTCTGCTCCTCCTATGCCCAGTGTTAGCACCACTAGCTATTGAACTCTGCTCCTCCTATGCCCAGTGTCAGCACCACTAGCTATTGAATTCTGCTCCTCCCATGCCCAGTGTCATCACCACTAGCTATTGATCTCTGCCACTCCCATGTCCAGTGTCAGCACCACTAGCTATTGATCTCCGCTCCTCCTATGCCCAGTGTTAGCACCACTAGCTATTAAACTCTGCCCCCTCATGCCCAGTGTCAGCACCACTAGCTATTAAACTCTGCCCCTTCATGCCCAGTGTCAGCACCACTAGCTATTAAACTCTGCCCCTCCCATGCCTAGTATCAGTACCACTAGCTATTGAGCTCTGCCCTCCCATGCCCAGTATCAGCATGCACCACTAGCTATTGAGCGCTGCACCTCCCATGCTCAGTGTCAGCACCACTAGCTATTGATCTCGGACCCACCCATGCTCAGTGTGAGCACCACTTTCTATTGAACTCAGTCCCTCCCATGACCAGTGTCAGAATCACTAGCTATTAAACTCTGCCTCTCCCATGACCAGTGTCAGTACCACTAGCTATTAAACTGTGCCCCTCCCATGCCCAGTGTTAGCACCACTAGCTATTGATCTCTGCCCCTCCCATGCCCAGTGTCAGCACCACTATCTATTGAACTCTGTCCCTCCCATGTCCAGTGTCAGAATCACTAGCTACTAAACTCTACCTCTCCCATGCCCAGTGTCAGTACCACTAGCTATTAAACTGTGCCCCTCCCATGCCCAGTGTCAGCACCACTAGCTATTGAACTCTGCCCCTCCCATGCCAAGTGTCAGCACCGCTAGCTATTAAATTCTGCCCCTCCCATGCCAAGTGTCAGCACCACTAGCTATTAAATTCTGCCCCTCCCATGCCCAGTATCATCACCACTAGCTATTGAGCACTGTCCCTCCCATGCCTAGTGTTAGCACCACTAGCTATTAAACTCTGTCCCTCCCATGCCCAGTGTAATCACCCCTAGCTATTGAGTGCTGGCCCTCCCATGCCCAGTGTCATCACCACTAGCTATTGAGCACTGCCCCTCCCATGCTCAGTGTCATCACCACTAGCTATTGAGCACTGCCCCTCCCATGCCTAGTGTTAGCACCACTAGCTATTAATCTCTGCCCCCCCATGCCCAGTGTCAGTACCAGTAGCAATTGAGTGCTGCCCCTCCCATGCCCAGAGTCAGCACCACTAGCTATTACACTCTGCCCCTTCCATGTCCAGTGTCAGCACCACTAGCTATTGAACTCTGCCCCTCCCATTCCTAGTGTCATCGCCACTAGCTATTGAACTCTACCCTCCCATGCCCAGTGTCACCACCACTAGCTATTGAACTCTGCCCCTCTAATGCCCAATGTCAATACCACTAGCTATTAAGTGCTGCCCCTCCTATGCCCAGTGTCAGCTCCACTAGCTATTGAACTCTGCCCCTCCCATGTGCAGTGTCAGCACCACTAGCTATAGCTATTGAGTGTACATGACTAAGACCCTATTGCGGGCTTGAAACATTTTTTTTTTTGGTACCCAGTTTATGGAAATAAAGAATTATTTGGTGGCTGGAGTTTCTACAAATACTACATTATTGTGAGGACCTGGCAAGTCTATGGCTCTGTGCCCCTTTACAAGGTGTGCTGTTTTTCCTTCTGTTTTGATTTCCTCCCATGCCTAGTGTCAGCACCACTAGCTATTGAACTCTGCCACTCCCATACCCAGTGTCACCACCACTAACTATTGAACTCTGCCCTTCCATGCCCAGTGTCACCACCACTAGCTATTGAACTCTGCCCCTCCCATACCCAGTGTCAGTACCACTAGCTATTGAGCACCGCCCCTCCCATGCCCAGTGTCAGCACCACTAGCGATTGAACTTTGACCTCCCATGCCCAGTGTCAGTACCACTAGCTACTGAGTGCTGCCCCACCCATGCCCAGTTTCAGCACCACTAGCTATTGAACTTTGCCCCTCCCATGCCTAGTGTCAGCCCCACTAGCTATTAAACTCTGCCCCTCCCATGCCTAGTGTTAGCACCACTAGCTATTGAGCGCTGCCCCTCCCATGCCCAGTGTCAGCACCACTAGCGATTGAACTTTGACCTCCCATGTCAAGTTTCAGCACCACTAGCTATTGATCTCTGCCCCTCCCATGCCTAGTGTCAGCACCATTTTCTATTAAACTCTGCCCCCACATTCCCAGTGTCATCACCACTAGCTATTGAACTCTACCCTCCCATGCCCAGTATTAGTACTAATAGCTATTAAACTCTGTCCTCCCATGCCCAGTGTCATCATTACTAGCTATTGAACTCTGCCCCACTCATGCCCAGTGACAGCACCACTAGCTATTGAACTCTGCCTCTCCCATGCACCGTGTCAGCAACTTTCACATTACAGATAGTAACAACTTTACCAACAATAACTTATATAACTTTTAACTAAATTAAAACACAAACACAGAGATGGAGGTCAGACCAAAATGGTCCCATTTATTAAATAGCATGACAATAAAAGACGGCAACTGAGTTCCCAACCTAAACCCAAGCACATAGCAGGTCAGGGCCCACAAGACCCTCCCTCCACAACTCCAGCTGGAGTAGCGACCATCAAATAGCAAACACCCTCGGGTGAGCAGATACATGGGGAGGGCACTTCAAGTTCCAACCTGAATTATTATGCCCCCCTATTAGCTCAGCCCTTTGCTTCCTACAGACTGTACTCTTAGAATTGTGCCCTGACACCGCCTGCCAGGATGCATAAATTAAACACTGCCAAACCCTGTAAGGTCCATGGTATGCTAGCCGTTCCACATGTATAACCTTGGGGAGCAAAAATTAAGCTATGGTTTTACAACAACCCAGGGTGACTACCGATCCCATGCCTCAGTCATGGAGTCTCTAGAGCAACCCTAAAGCAGGTTGAATTTTCAGTGCCTTCGTCCAATGCACCATACTGCTCAAATGTGCAAAAATTAAACTAGTTAGAAGGGAGGAGGAACACAGCAACACCAGGCCAGGAAGAGGATACAACCTTCCAGGCTTATAAATGTAAGAAGACCCATCACACAACATGGCAACACACTCACTGTATAACAAGGCCAAGTTAATCCTTACGGTGCTTCTGAACTAGGGGTCCCTACACTAACAGAAATAGCACACAGCAGGCTTCACAACCTTACCCTGCCACATATTTGCCCCTTATTTGCAGGTGTTATCTTTTTCTGCTGAACCCAAACAATAGAGATTTTGTTAACACAATTACAGTTGCAAACCCTGTCTTCTGCAGATAAAAGACCAGATTGGCCCCAACAAATAAGGAAAATGTTGGGTTCAGTTAGACCACTAAAAAACAACTGCAATAAACAATGTGTTAATAATTTGTAATATAGTTCAGACTTCAACGATATATCAAAGGGACAGTCTACAATATAATTGTTATTGTTTTAAAAGATAGATAATCCCTTAATTACCCATTCCCCGGTTTTGCATAACCAACACAGTTATATTAATATACTTTTTACCTCTGTGATTACCTTGTATCTAGGCATCTTCTGACAACCCCCTGATCACATGACTTTGTAATTATTATCTATTGACTTGCATTTACTACTGTGTTGTGCCAACTCTTAAATAACTCCCCGTGCCTGAACACAGTGTTATCTATATGACCCACATGAACTAACAGTCTTGTTGTGAAAAGAAATTAAAAAAGCATGTGATAAGAGGCAGCCTTCAAGGGCTTAGAAATTAGCATATGAGCCTACCTAGTTTTAGTTCCAACTCCAAGAGAACAAAGCAAATTTGATGATTAAAGTAAATTGGAAAGTTGTTTAAAATTACAAGTCCTATCTGAATAATGAAAGTTTAATTTTGACTAAACTGCCCCTTTAACCTATTGGAAGACAGCAGAAAAATGTTATAGTTACATGGTGTACATTACCCCTTTAAGCACTACTCTCCCTTAATTATTAACCAATTAGGGGACAGCGTGTAGTGTGTTTCTTACATCAACTGTTCCCACAAAGTCTCACCAATGTCCATACAAAGCTTTTTCATATTTAAATGTAACAGATCCTAAGAAAAGCTCCATGAACTATTGTTTTATGTTGTTTATTTAATTATGTATTTATACTTTGACAATATGTTAAAATATTGAAACAATTACTATTTATTTAACTACAATTTGAAAGAATAACATAACTAGTTTTAATTGTTGGCGGTCACATGACCTTGTTAAACAACTGTGCCTCTCACTAGTTTGTTCAGCTCTTTCCAATAGAAGTAAATCTTTTAACTTTCTGAGAAAATACGGCATGCAGAGATCCCTACATTAAACATAAACAAGCAGAGTTTACTGGGAATAAATCTACATAAAGCTGTAAAATACAACATATTAAAGTCATGATCCAGCCGTAAAATATCATTATTAAACTAGGACTTATGCTGTGGAACATTTCCATATCTCTTGTGTGATTTGCTAGAGCATTGAAATAGATAAACACATATTACATTTATAGTAGACTTCGCTATTTACAGCCCAACCTCACAAAGTGTTTCTAATACAGAGCATATCCCCAATAATAAAGAAGTATTTATTTTTATACATTTTTAAGAATATTATGCAATTCAAATTCTTATCTATATAATTTCTGTCTTGAATAGATTATTTCTCTTGTAAGGTGTATCCAGTCCACGGATTCATCCTTTACTTGTGGGATATTCTCCTTCCTAACAGGAAGTAGCAAAGAGAGCACACAGCAGAGCCGTCCACACAGCTCCCCCTCTAGCTCCACCCCCCAGTCATTCTCTTTGCCGGCTCTAAGCAATAGGGTCCCTCTCGGAAGGGTAAAGTGAATGTGGTGTTAGATTTGTAGTTTTTGTTTCTACAAGCAAAAGTTTGTTATTTTAAATGGTACCGGTGTGTACTATTTACTCTCCAGCAGAAAAGTGATGAAGATTTCTGCAGAGAGGAAGATGATTTTAGCATGTTGTAACTAAAATCCACTGCTGTTCCCACACAGGACTGAGAAGTACAAGAAAACTTCAGTTGGGGGGAACGGTTTGCAGGTTAGGCTGCAATAAGGTATGTTCAGTCATTTATTTCTAGACAAGACTGTGATAATGCTAGAAAAGGACTGATAAGATCCCCATGAGGGAAGGGTAAGCTTTATTCAGAGACTAAGTATGGAATTACAAGCTTACATAACAGGGCTAATTTATGCTGGTTGACACTATTTTATTGCAAGTTGACACTTTTTTATAGCAAACGATTTCTACTAATGAATATCGTTTTTTGAGACACTTTGAAGGTCCCTTTGAGTTTCTTTCAGGGGTTGTTACCCACATGGCTAATATTATAATTTTTGGGAGTGTTTCTTTAGGCCTCACAGCATGGGAGTAAGGTGGGAGGGGCCTAATTTCGCACCTCAGATGTGCAGTTAGATTGACTAGATCTTCAAGCTGTTTTCACATGGAGGCTCCTGCTACAGTTTGAGGACCCATAAGAAGCTTTTTCCCCATAAATCTGACTCCTAAAGGAAGGTAGGGCCACAGCAGAGCTGTGGCAAGGTGCTAAAGTTGTTTTAACCGGTCTATTGGCTTACTATTGATCCGGTTTGGGCATTAAGGGGTTAATCGTTTTTATTGCTAGTTGTGCAATCTTACCAATGCCTTAGGTACATACTGTGAAAATTTCAAAAAGTTTGGTGCATTTTTCACTGTTATATTTCGTGTGCCTTTTTTATTTCTTAAAGGCACAGTAACGTTTTTTTGCAAAGTGTGTTTTTGCTTCATTAAAGTGATTTCTAAGCCTGTTTGTCTTACTACTAGTCTGTTAAACATGTCTGAGACCAAGGAAAATCCTTGTTCAATGTGTTTAGCCATGGTGGAACCCCCTCTCAGAATGTGTCCCACTTGTACTTATATGTCTATACACTTTAAAGACCATATTGTTGCACTTAAAAATGTGGCCCAAGATGATTCTCAGACAGAAGGTAATGAGGTTAGCCCGTTGACCTCTCCCCAAATGTCACAACCAGTTACGCCCGCTCAAGCGACGCCTAGCACCTCTAGCGCGTCTAACTCTTTTACCTTACAAGACTTGGTGGCAGTTATGGATAATACCCTCTCAGTATTTTTATCTAAGCTGCCCGTGTTACCTGCAAAGCGTGATAGCTCTGTTTTAAGAACAGATTATGAGCATTCTGACGCTTTAGTAGCCGTATCCGATATACACTCACAACGCTCTGAAATGGGGACGAGGGATGTGCTGTCTGAGGGAGAAATTTCCGATTCGGGAAAGGTTGCTCCTCAGACAGACTCAGATACGTTGGCTTTTAAATTTAAACTAGAACACCTCCGCTTATTGCTCAGGGAGGTATTAGTTACTCTGGATGACTGTGACCCTTTGGTGGTTCCAGAGAAATTGTGTAAAATGGACAAGTACCTAGAAGTTCCTGTTTACACTGATGTGTTCCCGGTCCCTAAGAGGATTGCGGATATAGTAACTAGGGAGTGGGATAGACCAGGTATTCCGTTTGTTCCCCCTCCTGTTTTTAAGAAAATGTTCCCCATATCTGACACCACGCGGGACTCGTGGCAGACGGTCCCTAAGGTGGAGGGGGCTGTTTCTTCACTTGCTAAACGCACAACCATACCAATTGAGGACAGATGTGCTTTAAAGATGGATAAAAAATTAGAGGGTTTACTTAAGAAAATTTTTATTCATCAAGGTTTTCTTCTCCAACCTATAGCGTGCATTGTTCCTGTAACTACTGCATCTGCTTTCTGGTTCGAGGTGCTGGAAGATGCGCTCCAGACGGAGACCTCATATGAGGACATTATGGACAGAATTAAGGCTCTTAAGCTGGCTAATTCTTTTATCACAGATGCCGCTTTCCAACTAGCTAAGTTAGCGGCAAATAATTCGGGTTTCGCCATTCTGGTGCGCAGGGCGCTATGGCTAAAGTCCTGGTCGGCTGATGTATCGTCAAAATCCAAACTACTGAACATCCCTTTCAAAGGAAAGACCCTTTTCGGGCCTGAATTGAAAGAGATTATCTCAGAAATCACTGGGGAAAAAGGCCATGCTCTCCCTCAGGACAAGTCCTTTAAGACAAAGAACAAACAAAATAATTTTCGTTCCTTTCGAAATTTCAGGAGCGGTATCGCTTCATCCTCCCCTGCTGCAAAGCAAGAGGGTAACACTTCACAACCCAGGGCAGCCTGGAAACCTTACCAGGGCTGCAACAAGGGTAAACAGGCCAAGAAGCCTGCAGCTGCCTCCAAGACAGCATGAAGGGGTAGCCCCCGATCCGGGACCGGATCTAGTAGGGGGCAGACTATATCTCTTCGCTCAGGCCTGGGCAAGAGACGTACACGATCCTTGGGCCTTAGAGATTGTATCCCAGGGATATCTTCTAGAATTCAAGGACTCCCCTCCAAGGGGAAGGTTCCACATTTCTCGTCTGTCTACAGACCAGACAAAGAAGGAGGCGTTCTTACGCTGCGTAGAAGACCTACATACAATGGGAGTGATTCACCCAGTTCGAATTGTGGAACAAGGGCTGGGTTTTTACTCAAACCTGTTTGTGGTTCCCAAAAAAGAAGGAACTTTCAGACCAATCCTGGATCTCAAAATTCTAAACAAATTCCTCAGAGTCCCATCATTCAAGATGGAGACCATTTGAACAATCTTACCAATGATCCAGGAGGGTCAATTTATGACTACCATGGATCTAAAGGGTGCGTATCTGCACATTCCTATCAACAAAGATCATCACCAGTTTCTCAGGTTCGCCTTTCTGGACAAGCATTATCAGTTTGTGGCCCTTCCTTTCAGGTTGGCCACTGCTCCCAGAATTTTCACAAAAGTGCTAGGGTCCCTCCTGGTGGTTCTAAGGGCATGGGGCATAGCAGTGGCACCTTATCTAGACAATATCTTAATTCAGGCGTTGACTTTCCAAAGAGCCAAGTCTCACAAGGAAATTGTATTGGCCTTTCTGAGGTCTCACGGGTGGAAGGTGAATATCAAAAAGAGTTCTCTCTCCCCTCTCACAAGAGTTTCCTTCCTAGGAACTCCATTAGACTCGGTAGAAATGAAAATATTTCTGACAGAGGTCAGAAAGTTAAAACTCTTAACTACTTGCCGAGCTCTTCATTCCATTCCTCGGCCATCTGTAGCTCAGTGCATGGAGACAATCGGACTAATGGTAGCGGCAATGGACATAGTCCCTTTTGCTCGGATACACCTCGGACCACTGCAACTATGCATGCTCAAACAGTGGAATGGGGATTATGCAGATTTGTCTCCTCAAATAAAGTTGGACCAGGGGACCAGAGATTCTCTACTCTGGTGGTTGTCTCAGGATCACCTGTCTCAGGGAATGTGTTTATACAGACCAGAGTGGATCATCGTAACGACCGACGCCAGTCTGTTGGGCTGGGGTGCAGTCTGGGACTCCCTGAAAGCTCAGGGCTTATGGTCTGGGGAAGAAGCTCTTCTCCCGATAAACATTCTGGAACTGAGGGCGATATTCAATGCTCTTCAGGCATGGCCTCAGCTAGCTGCGGCCAAATTCATCAGATTTCAGTCAGACAGCATCACGACTGTAGCTTACATCAACCATCAAGGGGGAACAAGGAGTCCCCTAGCAATGATGGAAGTAACCAAAATAATCAGGTGGGCGGAGGATCACTCTTGCCACCTCTCAGCAATTCACATCCCAGGAGTAGACAACTGGGAGGCGGATTTTCTAAGTCGTCAGACTTTTCACCCAGGGAGTGGGAATTCCACCCGGAGGTATTTGCCCAGCTGACTCAGCTATGGGGCACTCCAGAATTGGAACTGATGGTGTCCCGTCAGAATGCCAAACTTCCTCTTTATGGGTCCAGGTCCCGGGATCCTCAGGCGGTGCTGATAGATGCTCTAGCAGTGCCTTGGTCTTTCAATCTGGCTTATGTGTTTCCACCGTTTCCTCTCCTTCCTCGTCTGGTTGCCAGAATCAAGCAGGAGAGGGTGTCGTTGATTCTAATAGCACCTGCGTGGCCACGCAGGACCTGGTATGCAGACCTAGTGGACATGTCATCCGTTGCACCATGGACTCTGCCAGTGAGGCAGGACCTTCTACTACAAGGTCCTTTCAAACATCCAAATCTAATTTCTCTGCGTCTGACTGCTTGGAGATTGAACGCCTAATCCTATCAAAGCGTGGCTTCTCTGAGTCGGTTATCGATACCCTGATTAAGGCTAGAAAGCCTGTCACCAGGAATATCTACCATAAGATTTGGCAAAAATATCTTTCTTGGTGCGAATCCAAGGGTTACTCATGGAGTAAGATTAGGATTCCCAGGATATTGTCTTTTCTCCAAGATGGATTGGAGAAAGGATTGTCAGCTAGTTCCTTAAAAGGACAGATATCTGAATTTAGTTCTTTCAGTTCTGCAAGGGGTTCCGTTTGAACCCTTACATTCCATAGATATTAAGCTTTTATCTTGGAAAGTTTTGTTTTTGGTAGCTATCTCTTCTGCTCGAAGAGTTTCAGAGTTATCTGCCTTACAGTGTGACTCACCTTACTTGGTGTTCCATGCAGATAAGGTAGTTTTGCGTACCAAACCAGGTTTTCTTCCTAAGGTTGTGTCTAATAAGAATATTAACCATGAAATTGTTGTTCCTTCTCTGTGTCCTAATCCTTCTTTGAAGAAGGAACGTCTGTTACACAATCTTGATGTGGTTCGTGCTTTAAAGTTCTATTTACAAGCAACTAAGGATTTCAGACAAACAACCTCTTTGTTTGTTATCAAGGCGACCGCTACCTCTCTTTCCTTTTGGCTGAAAAGCATCATCCGTTTGGCCTATGAGACTGCTGGCCAGCAGCCTCCTGAAACAATTACTGCTCATTCTACCAGAGCAGTGGCTTCCACATGGGCTTTTAAAAATGGGGCTTCTGTTGAACAGAT
Organism: Bombina bombina; assembly: GCF_027579735.1. Taxonomy (NCBI): domain Eukaryota; kingdom Metazoa; phylum Chordata; class Amphibia; order Anura; family Bombinatoridae; genus Bombina; species Bombina bombina. Next base: position 1,371,643,086 of record NC_069500.1, on the reverse strand, counting down.
TTGTAAGGCAGCGACTTGGTCTTCGCTGCATACTTTTTCCAAATTTTACAAATTCGATACTTTTGCTTCTTCGGAGGCTATTTTTGGGAGAAAGGTTTTACAAGCAGTGGTGCCTTCCGTTTAAGGTACCTGTCTTGTTCCCTCCCATCATCCGTGTCCTAAAGCTTTAGTATTGGTATCCCACAAGTAAAGGATGAATCCGTGGACTGGATACACCTTACAAGAGAAAACAGAATTTATGCTTACCTGATAAATTACTTTCTCTTGTGGTGTATCCAGTCCACGGCCTGCCCTGGCTATTAAGTCAGGTAGATTTTTTGTTTAAACTACAGTCACCACGGCACCCTATGGTTTCTCCTTTTTCTTCCTAACCTTCGGTCGAATGACTGGGGGGTGGAGCTAGAGGGGGAGCTGTGTGGACGGCTCTGCTGTGTGCTTTCTTTGCCACTTCCTGTTAGGAAGGAGAATATCCCACAAGTAAAGGATGAATCCGTGGACTGGATACACCACAAGAGAAAGTAATTTATCAGGTAAGCATAAATTCTGTTTTTCATGCTATTTGTTGTCAATACAGTATTTTTTTTGTTTGTTTGTTTTTTAACATAACATTGTATATTTATTGCACTTGAGTTTGGAATAAAAATTAGATGAAAATAGATAATATTCAGCAGGTTTTGTTAGTAAACACAATAAACTAAACAAAAATTCAGTTTTAAAACAAAACAAAACAAAACACAACGTACAAATATATCAAATGATGAATAGAGCAGGGTTGAGTCAACATTTACATAGCAAATGCATTCTTGTATTGATCTTTTGTATAGTGAATAAACGAAATAATTTGATTGGTAAAACTATATATATATACCAATGGCAGTCAACTTTGTGTGTGTGTGTGTTTATTTGTGTATGTGTGTTTATGTATATGTGTGTACGTGAGTGTGTGTATGTGTTTGTGTGTGTATAATTGTGTATGTGTGTTTGTGTATATGTGTGTATCTAAGGGTGTGTGTCTATGTGTGTGTGTGTATTTGTATTTGTGTAGATGTGTATATGTGTGTGTATGTGTTTGTGGTGTGTATGTGTGTGTTTTTGTGTGTTTTTGTGTTTGTGTGTGCTGCTTGGGACAGCAGTTAAAAACAATGCCACATTGGACAGATAAGTGCTTTTACACTGCCTGTTTTGTTTTATGTTTCTTTAAACATAGATCCATCAAATAAATATCAGATCATGTATGAACAGTACTAGCTATCATAATTTAATTAATCTCCCTGATGACGTTCTGCTAAACTGATGAAAATCACAATGTGTGACCCAAGCCAGAAATAGTTATACAACAAGGAAAACGTCCACAAAAGAAAACATCATATTATCACAGTTTTGTTCTTGCTAAGGTTTTAACAGCGTTATAAAGTTCAAATATATGGCCATCTTGTGGCTCTCCACACCATTAGAGAGGGTATTCAAACAGTTTTAAAGAGGTATAAAAATCTTGCATTTTCACGTCAGTCATATACAATTGATCTTAACAACTAGAGCCTTAACAAGGACATTAGTCAGGTAGAGTGTGGGTCTACGCTTTGTAGGTAAGTCCCTGCCTGTTCAAGTCTGAGTAACATTTAAGGGTTATTTCTCATCATTTTGGGTTGGTAGTGAGATTCCCAAAAGAACATCATTTCAGCATAATATTCCAGCCTTGTGTAGTAGAAGTACCTTTCTAAGGATAAATTAATTTCCATTTGTGATAACCACATAGATAAAGTTGGTGCGGATTCAGATTTCCACATTCTAGGGATCATTTGTTTAGCGCTACATATGGCCAGCTGAAGAAGTGATGTGTATTGTTTAAAGGGGAGTCTAGGGGTGACATGGAATAGATATATCATAGGGTCTAGAGGAAAATCAAAATTCAGTAGTTTACTCATTTCGCAATTTATGTCTCTCCAAAACTCCACTATTTTGGGACACTCCCACCAAATGTGGAAGGGGGTGCCTCTTCTGAGCATTTTCTCCAGCATCTATTAGATGCTTCAGGGAAGATATTTTTTAACCTATGGGGGATAAGATACCAACGAAGTAGAAATTTGTAGTTGGTTTCCAGCAAGGTAGCTGAATGTGCAGACTTGGCTGTGTTCTGGAAGATAACACCCCATTCCTGTTCTGTGAGAGTATATAGAAGTTCTTTATGCCAGGAAAAAATCGTTGGCGTGTGTTGGATTTCAGGGGGTGTGATAAGAAGTTGGTATAAAGTTGAGATGGTGTGTATCGGTGGGGAGTCAAGAATGCAACGTTTTTCCAATGGTGTGCGGTCTCTTAGTATCTGGTGTTTGAGCTTGTGTGTGTCTACAAAGTGACTAAGTTGTATGTACCTGAACCAATGAGTGAATTGTGTGATATTCAGTTCCGCCAGGTGTTGTCTGGGTATCAGTTTTCCTTCTTCAAGCAGTGTGTATAGTGGGAGAAGGCTGCACAAGCTATTTTGTAGTTTTGGCGTTACCGACATCCTAATCAGGAAATCGGCATTGGACAGTACCATTGTCAAAGGGGAGGGGATCGTGGAAAGGTGTTTATGCCAAAGCACACGCAACCACACATCAATGTTTCTTTTATTATAGGGTAGACTCTAGTTAGAGATGGACACCTTGGACTGCCAACAATATACACCAAGTTGAGCAGAACTAGTAAGGTCATGTTCCAAGGTCATCCAAATTCTATCATGATTCAGGGGAAGTGTGCACCAATCCACGATCCTTCTGAAAAACACTGCGTTATGATACTTAGATAAATCCGGTACTCCTAAGCCCCCAAATCTCTTCGGGAGGTAAAGGGTAGATCTGGCGATTCTAGGTGGGTGTTTTCTCCAGATGTATGAATTCAATACAGTTTGTAGTCTGGAGATGTATGTCTCTAAGAGTGGTATAGGAAGGGTTTGGAACAGGTAAAGTATTTTAGGGAGAATGGTCATTTTAGCCACCCCAATTCTACCCAGCCAGGATATTTTTTTATGTAACCATAGTGCTGTGTCTTTATTGATGGTGGCTAATAGAGCTTCATAATTTAGATCGTGTAGCTGTTGTGAATCGCTAGAAAGATGGACACCCAGGTATTTTAGGGAGGATTGTTGTATTAAGTATGGTGCTTGCGATCGGAGTGTTTGGATGTCTCTATCGTTTAAATTAATGGGGAGAATTTCAGATTTGTGTTGATTAACTGAGTAGTTGGAGCAAGAGCCAAATCTCTCCCAGGAGCTCTGTACCGCAGAGAGAGAAATGGTCGGATGGGTTAATGTTAACAGTAGGTTGTCGGCATATAGTGCTAGTTTATGATGGGTGGAATTTATAGTAAGTCCATGTATGTCAGGGTTACTGCGTAACTTAGTGGCTAGGGTTTCCATAGAGAGAACATATAATAGGGGGGATAGTGGGCATCCCTGTCTAGTGCCATTTGAAATTTGGAAAGGGGTAGATAAGATTCTGTTAACTTTGATTTTGGCCGTCGGTTTTGAATAAAGGGCGAATATTTTCTGAATAAAACTGTCAGGGAAGCCAAATTTCTTTAATGTAAGGTTTAGAAAGGTCCCGTCTAGTCTGTCAAAAGCTTTTTCAGCGTCTGTCGAAAGTAAAATAAAGGGGATGTCGTGGTTTGCTGCATATTGTATTAGGTGAAGTACTTTTACAGTATTGTCTTTAGTCTCTCTCTGCGGCACAAAACCCACCTGGTCTGGATGTATAAGTAAGGGTAGTATTTTGTTGATTCTGGTGGCCAATATTTTCGCGTAGATCTTAACATCGATATTCAGGAGGGAGATCGGGCGATAATTGGAGGGAATTGTCCTGTCCTTACCTGGTTTTGGTATGACAGTTACTATTGCTTCAAGCATGGAGGGGGGTAATGCAAGCTTCTGATCAATTTGGTTGAAAACGGAAAGTAAGTGTGGTATTAACAGGTGCTTAAATTTTTTATAATAGGAGCCTGTAAGACCATCTGGCCCAGGGCTTTTTCCTAGTTTTAAAGCGTGAATCACTGCCTCAATCTCTTCTGATTGGTGCGGTGAGAAGTTCGTCTTTTGGGATAGTAGGTAGATTTATAAGGTCTAGATATTGTTGGCAATGTGACTGATGGTCCTCGTTGTTTCTATTAGGGGTTAAGTTGTATAAACTAGAATAGTAATTTCTAAATATCTCTGCCATTCTCTGGGTCTCTACAGTTGGCTCATTAGGGGGATCCTGGAGTGTGGTGATATAATGTACAGCTTGTTTTGTTTTAAGTGCTCTAGCAAGTATAGTTATATTTTATTATTATTATTTAGCTATTTATTTACTAAGCCAATTGTATGAAAAACAATGCCTTTGAGTTATTTCAAGTTATTGCTGCTTTATGTGTGTTTGTGGTTGGGTGTAAGTATAAGTGTGTGTGTGAGAGAGAGGGAGGGGGAGTGTGTGTATTTATGAGTGTAAGAGTAAGCATGAGCATGTGTTTATGAGTATGAGTGTGACTGTGTGTTTGGTTGAGTGTAAATATATGTACACAGTGTGTGTGTGTATGTGTATATATATATATATATATATATATGTGTGTGTGTGTGTGTGTTTGTGTGTGAGGTGGAGTGTATTTATGAGTGTAAGAGTATGAGTGAACATGTGTGTGAGTATGAGTGTGTGTGTGTGTGTGGGTGGTTGGGTGTAAGTATATGTATATGTGTGAGAGAGAGAGAAAGAGGGAGGGGGAGTGTGTGTATTTATGAGTGTAAGAGAATGACTGAGCATGTGTTTGTGAGTATGAGTGTGTGTGTGTGTGTGCAGTTGAGTGTAAGTATATATGTGTGTGTAAGAGAGAGGGGGAGTGTGTGTATTTATGAGTGTAAGAGTATGAGTGACCATGTGATTGTGAGTATGAGTGTGTATGTGTGTGGTTGGGTGTGAGTATGTATGAGTGTATATGAGTGCGTGTGAATATGAGTGTGTGTGGTTGAACATAAGTATGTATGAGTGTAGGTGTGTGTGTGTGAGAGAGAGAGAAAATTAGTGAGAAAGAGAAAAAGAGAGAGAGAAGGAGTGTGTGTATTTGTGAGTGTAAGAGTATGAGTGAGCATGTGTTTGTGAGTATGAGTGAGTGTGTGTATGTGTGTGGTTGGGTGTGAGTATATATGAGTGTATATATGGGTAAGAGAGATGTTTGTGTCTGAATGAGCACGCACACATGATAACTAGTGAGGATAGAGAAAAAGAAAGAGAGAAAAAAGTAAATTAAGAAATAGTAATATGATTATTCCTATAAGGCTTTAAAAAAAAAAAATCACACTGACTATTCACTCCTCTTATAAAGTAAGATAGTTATTGATAAGTTTTAGAGAGACAACAGTAAAAGTGCCATTTATCGGCTCTGAAGACAGAACTATTTACATACACAGTTGAACGTCTGGGAGGGGAGTACCAAGAGAGAAAATGTAAATTTTCAATGTGTTGGAAGAGATCTAGCCATCTGCTTCCATCTGCTTTTATTTAATGTGCACTACCCTTAATAATTTGCAGTCTGCTTTAAAACATTCCTCTTAACACAAAGAAGAGCAGTGCGTAAAACATTGAGTTAGACATTTAAATAATTTGATCATCTTGGAGTATGAGTTTTCCCAAGTCCAATCAATTAGCAGATTGCTTGAAATTAATCTTTACCACAAGTCAAACAGCTGCTAGAAGCAGCAGAGAACACACGTCAGCAAAAAGCGCAAAATAATTACGCCACAGCAATACGAGCCACAATATGTAAGTGATGCAACTCCAGCAAAATGGCGCAACTATTACGTGAAAAAATAAATACACGAAAAGCTAAAGAAAGCAACAGGGCCAATGACAAATATAGGAGTCAATCGCAATAATTTCGAAAAGTTTATCTAATGATCTTTTTCAACAAAAATTTACCATTAAAGTCTATGGGATATTTTGTAGATAAAAAAGATTGTCAACAGCTATTGAGTACATATTTAGGGCTAGTTTCCATTGAGGTGGTAAAGCTTGGAAACTGGTGGTAGGATACAAATTCTCCATAGACTATAAAAATATTTTTATCACCAGTTTCCACAATTTGCCACCTCAATGGAAATAAGGGGCATATTTATCAACTCCGCCTTCAGGCTCGACGGAAACAGAAGTTATGAAGCAGCGGTTTAAAGACTGCTTCTCTGTAACCTGTCCGCCTGCTCTGAGGCGGCGGACAGAAATTGACAGAAATCAACCTGATCGAATACGATCGGGTTGATTGACACCACCTGCTAGTGGCCGATTGGCCACAAATCTGCAGGGGGCGGTATTGCACCAGCAGTTCACAAGAGCATATGCTGTTGGCATTTATCAATGTGCAGCGGATATCAAGTGGTGCAGATATTTTCTGTCCTTTAAAAATCATAAACTGCAACTGACTATAATTTCAAATATATAAATTCTGAGGAGCTTCAGGTATATTAATATACAATGTTTTATATTTAAGTTCACAAGTGAATGGTATTGAGTGATTTGAATGGTATGGTGTAATGTGAATGGTATAGAGTGATGTGAATGATATAGTTTAAAGTGTATGGTATGGTGTAACTTAAATGGAATGGAGTGGTGATTGGTATGGTGTAATGTGAATGTTATAGAGTGATGTGAATGTTATGGAGTGATGTGAATGCTATGGTATAATAAGAAGGGTATGTCATGATGTGAATGGTATGGTGTGATGTGAATTGTATGGCATGATGTGAATGGTATGGAGTGATGTGAATGGTATAGTGTAATCTGAACGGTATGGTGTAATGTGAATAGTATTGTGTAATATGAATGGTATAGTATAATGTGAATGGCATGGAGTTTTGTGAATGGTATGGTGTAATGTAAATGGTATAGAGTGATATGAGTGATATGGAGTGATGTGAATCGTATAGAGTGATGTGAATTGTAGTAGTGATGTGAATGGTATGGTGTAACTTGAATGGTATGGTGTGATGTGAATGGTATGGTGTGATGTGAATGGTATGGTGTAATGAGAATAGTATGGAGTGATGTGAATGGTATACTGTAATGTAAATGGTATGGAGTGATGTGAATGGTATAGAGTTATAAGAATGATATAGAGTGATGTGAATGATGTGGAGAGATGTGAATGATATGGAGCGATACAAATTGTATGGAATGATGTGAATGTTATGGAGTGATATGAATGAAGAGTTGTGTCAATGTTATGGAGTGATGTGAATGGTATGGTGTGATGTGAATGGTATGATGTGATGAGAATAGTATGAAGTGATGAGAATGGTTTGGTGTGGTGTCAATGGTATAGAGTGATGTGAATGGTATGGTGAGATTTGAATAGTTTGAAGTGATGAGAATGGTATGGTGTGATGTGAATAGTATGGTGTGATGTGAATGGTATGGTGTAATAAGAATGGTATGGTGTGATGTGAATGGTATAGAGTAATGTGTATGGTATGGCATGATGTAAATGGTACAAAGTGATGTGAATAGTATGATGTGATGTGAATGGTATGGAATGATGTAAATGGTGTGATGTAAATGGTATGGTGTGATGTGAATGGTTTGGAGTGATGTGAATGGTATGAAGTGATGTAAATAATATGGTGTGATTTAAATGGTATGGTGATGTGTATCGTATGAAGTGATGTGAACGGTATGGTGTAAATGGTATAGAGTGATGTGAATGGTATGGCATGATGTGAATGGTGTGGAGTGATGAGGATGGTATGCAGTGATGTGAAAAATATGGAGTTCTATGATGTGATGTGAATGTTCACTGGTTTTGCAATATCGAAGGCAATTTTGCAACCTATTTGAGATTTCCTAGCACATTTGTGAGATAAAAATATTTACATTTCCTGACATAAGAAAAATAAAAAAGTACCCAGGGTCACAGAAACATACATGTTCTTACACTGAGAAAGTAAATTTGTGTCATATTATTTCACATTTATTGTACATATTTTACTTCCTCTCTCACTTTTAATTTATTAGATTTCATAAAAAAATATTTATGTTCTTGTTAAAATAAGTAAATAGGTGGCCTTCAGTCTTGAATCTTATGTTTATGTACTGTTCATTTAAAAAAAACTGTATAGATAAATAAACATGCTTAGACATTTAATAAGGTTTAAGGTCATCTTCTTCCATAGTGTAGATAATAAATCTCTTGTACAGTTTGCCTTGACTTTAAGAACATCCAATTACTATGTATATAGCAATTCTTTACCTATTCATTTTAAATATTTGTATCCTCGGCAAAGAGTTTGCTTTCATAATGTATTTACTGTACATGCAGAAAATAATGCTACTGAGTTTTAATAAGGTTAATGCAAACTATAAAATTACAACTTCTGTTGGGGGTATACAATAGATACTTGTAGACATTTCTGATGGAATTTTTAAAGGAGAATAAAAAAAAGACATTTGTGTGGACAAACAAAGTATTTTTCTCTATTTTTAATGATTCAGATAGAGAATACAATTAAACAGGCGAATGTGAAGTTCAGTGCTAAGTAAGACCTATGGGAGCAAGGAGCTGTTACAATCGCAACATGCTGTGTATGTATGTGCTTCAAGAACACAAGGTATTCAGTACAGTAGTTAGAAGAAAATACCTTAAAGGGACACTGAACCCAAATTTTTCTTTTTTAATTCAGAAAGAGTATGCAATTTGAAGCAACTTTCTTATTTACTCCTATTATCAATTTTTCTTTGGTCTCTTTATTTGAAAAAGAAGGCATCTAATCTTTTTTGGGTTCAGTACTCTGGACAGCACTTTATTGGTGGATGAATTTATCCACCAATCAGCAAGGACAACCCAGGTTGTTCACCAAAAATGGGCCTGCATCTAAAATTACATTCTTGCATTTCAAATAAAGATACCAAGAGAATGAAGTAAACGTGATAATAGGAGTAAATTAGAAAGTTGCTTAAAATTTCATGCTCAATCTGAATCACAACAGAAATAATTTGGGTACCGTGTCCCTTTAAGTTATCTGGATGAAACAGTATTACCACAGTCCTAGTCACTAGTCACTAATTTCTCACACGGCTATAGACCATATTGGCTCACAAACCCGGGGATCCGTAGCATGAGCAAATCAGTAAATCAAACCCGTTCAGCCGGTCATGCCTTCTTTTGTAAGTAATTACCCTGACTTCCGTGTGGTTTTCATCCTCCTTAGGTGAATCGTCTGTATGACATTCACTGAAATGTGAATTGTCTGTATAACTCCACTGAAACGTATCCGTGTTGATCGTTTGCAGCTCACGCCCATACACATACACCGTGCGGCTCCACTCTGCGTCACCGGCATACTACTAGGTCCCTCCTCCAGGCTATTCCAGTAGTGAGTACAGCCCTCACTCTCTAGCCCAGGACAGGCAAACAGGAATTGAGTCCCAGTACTCCACAGGGTATCAGGAAAAAAAAACAATCCAAAGTAGTCCGGGCTTGCTAAGACAAAAATAGAACAAAATCCAGAAGCTCTTAGATATAAATAAAAGTTTATATGTTTATTAGCGTTCCATTAAAAATAGGAAGACTCCATTATAACAAGGTGAGCAATAAAAAACAAAGTCTGACCAGTTTCGGTCAATTAGACCGTAGTCCTAGACATAAAATTACAAGTAACAGGTGCATGCTATTTAAAGCTACATCTCTTCTCTGATTGGCGTTTCCTAAATAGTACTCACAATGTTTTAACCTTTTAGTACCAATCATACATAGATGCTAATGGTACATGTAATATATATATATATATATATATATATATATATATATATATATATACATACTTCCAAGGATAATGAGGATAACTATATAGATACTGAGTACAAACACTTATCTCAATTACATAGGTATACATATTCAGATGTTAGAACTAGCTACATTATTCAATAAATGATTGAATGGTTATTTCATCCCTAGATTTGTTATTTATATCTTTATAGAAACCAATATGACGCTAGTTCTAACATCTGAATATGTATAACTATGTAATTGAGATAAGTGTTTGTACTCAGTATCTATATAGTTATCATCATTATCCTTGAAAGTATGTATATATATATATATATATATATATATATATATATATATATATATATATATATATATATATATATATATATATATAACATGTACCATTAACATCTATGTATGATTGGTACTAAAGGGTTAAAACATTGTGAGCACTATTTGGAAATGCCAATCAGAGAAGAGATGTAGCTTTACATAGCATGCACCTGTTACCTGTAATTTTATGTCTAGGACTACGGTCTAATTGACCGACACCGGTCAGACTTTGTTTTTTATTGCTCACCTTGTTATAATGGAGTCTTCCTATTTTTAATGGAACGCTAATAAACATATAAACTTTTATTTATATCTAAGAGCCTGTCCAACATAATCAGCTTGACGTACCATAGGCTTAGCACTATATTGATATCCAAAATGATTTTTTTTGCCCACCTCCATAGAAGTCTATTTTATGAGTGGTTTAGTGCACCCACGCTAACCGACATGCAAATATTAGCGCGCACTAGACTATCACTAGAGCTTTATAAGTTAGGGTTAATACTTTTAATTGTATTCTAGAGTGTATGGGGAGCCAGCGAAGAGACTGACAGAGCAGAGCAGCTGATGTAGATTGGCAACTTGGGTGGATGAGTCTAAATCATTAATAATAGATTGGAGGGGGAGAGGCAGTGTTTGGGAAGGCAATTTAGAAGTAGTTGGCAGTAATCAATGCATGAATAAATGAGGTAATGAATGAGTATTTGTATTAGTTCTTGAGTGAGGGAAGGTTGAATTCTGGAGATGTTGCCTAGGATTTGGTGAAAACTCAAGTGTGACCCCAAGACAATTGACCTGTGGTGAGGTGCTGGGAATAGAATATCCAACTGTAAGAGAAATGTGAGGTGTACAATGTCTCAAAAAGAGAGGAATAAGAAGAAGCTCAGTTTTAGGTAAATTGAGTTGGAGTTAGCACGCAGACATCCAGGAGGAAATTGCAGAGACACTGTTGGTGATCTGGTTGAGTAAAGAAGGAGAGTAATGAAACAACTTAGCAATATATTTTCATTCTTTATTTTGCCCTCTTTTCATCAAATTTAGCTCTGAAAATTGAGCAATTTCTACTTCTCAAGGCGAACCCTACTAGATATCTTACACTAATTGGCTTTACCCTATAATAACTGCAAAACAGTGTACTTTATACTAACATAATGACTATGGCAAGCCTTGTTTTCCACAGACTAAACCCAGATTGGCTCCTCTGAATAAGGTAAATGGTGAAATGAGTTTGGCTATTGAAAAATAATTGCAGTAAAAAGGATGTTAATGTGTTTTAAAACATTAAGACTTGGCTGATATGTTATTCTAGAGCAACATATCAGACATTACAGGGTTCTTAATATTCCTTTATTCTAGAATCAGACAAACTACTTAAAAATGATTTGTTATATATTTATTTACTTTTGTATAGAGAATACACATAAGTCCTAATAAAAATAGATAATAACTAGACATGTATACGGCAAAACATTCAGCTCGGCCGAATCTTTCGGGCCGAATATTCATAAAAATTAGGCTTCCGTGCTATTAGGTATTTATTTAGTTTTAAACTAATTAATATTCATTGAACTTTTACATTTGTGTTTGTTAAACAAATGTAAATGTTTCTTTCCTACAGGTGAAAGTTCACCTTGAGTGTTATATACTAACCATAGCGCGCGATTAACCTCCAACTAGAGTGGCCCTGGGCTCTGTGAAGAATTGCCAGAATAAGCACGGCTCTCTAGCATGCTATAAGTAAGTTATTTTAACCCCTAAGGTAATTTATAGGAAACAAATAAATACATTATTTATTAGTTTTATGTAAATCTCGTGGTGCAATTGTTAGGATATTCGTTTTATGAAAACAAAACTAATATCCATGTTTCATTCATGAATTTGCATTCATAATGAAATAAATTCACATGCCTAGCAATAACTATTGTTTCACAACATTAAAGGGACAGTCTACACCTTAGTCATCTTAAAGTATTATCTTAGATTATGCTGCAAATACCCTCTTGCCCCCTTTTTAATATCATGCAGTAGAAACAATAAAAAAGTTATTTTAAAATGAATATTGATTCTGGTAACTTTGAAATGGCTGCCAAGCTCTGCCCACTGATGACATCATGATCTGGGCTGCATCTAGGCACTCTGCTGAATAGCATTGACAGCCTGTTGAATCCAATTAGTGAGCCTTTTTTGATTGGATGCCATATGCAGCCAAGAACATGATGTCATCAGTGGGCTGAACTTGGCAGTCATTTCAAACTGTTCAGAAACACTAATCATTTTAAAATAACTTTTTTACTGTTCCTGCTACATGATATAGAAAGGGGCGCGGGAGGCTATTTGTATCTTAATCTAACGTAAGACTTTAAGATGACTAAGGTGTAGACTGTCCCTTTAAATAAGAATTTCACTAGGAATCATCTTAAAATATGCAATGAATGGCTCTCCACTTTTGCTTGGATTACAAAAAATGAAATGTGACATTGAGATGATCCGTTCTGTGAAAATTCCCATTGACATACTTTTGAGCAAGCTCTAGAAACATAATTTAAAAAATAGTTTAATTCATCCTTTGAAATGAAAATATATCACAAAATGAAGAGTGTGCTGTGGGACCCACGGAGCAGTAATGAGCGAGCTGAGCTGGGGCTTTAAATTATTTCCACTTACAAATACTCTAAGCCCTCTCTTCACCTAGATGTCAATCAGGGCTCCAGCAGCAGAAGATTTCAATTAAACTTCAGCAGAATCGTAATACAAGGGGGTGCAGTCTATGATAGACCAAGAGCCAGGGATAACCATCTATATGCAGTATCCAGCTTTGATTGATCAGCAAACTCGCTACATCACTATTAAGCTGCTTGGGAAGAACAGCAACAGTACAGAGATATGTATAATGACTTAGTAATATTCCAATTATTAGGTAGGAAATTCATATTTAATCCTTTTTCCCTGCAGTATTGTAACTTGTTCAATCTGCAAGTTTTAATTATTGTATTATTTCTATTTGTGTGTGCTATAGCAGAATGCACCTGATATTTGTAGTACTAACATAACAATGCAACTAAAATAGATATAGAGGCCCATTTATCAAGCTCTAAATGGAGCTTGAGCGCCCGTATTTCTGGCGAGTCTTCAGACTCACCAGAAACGCAAGTTATGGACCGCTGCTCCATAACCTGTCCACCTGCTCTGATAAGGCGGACAGACATCGCCACAATTCAACCCTATCGAGTACGTTCGGGTTGATTGAAACCCCCCTGCTGGAGTCTGCAGGGGGCGGCATTGCACCAGCAGCTCACGGGAGCTGCTGGTGCAATGCTGAATATGGAGAGCGTATTGCTCTCCGCATTCAGTGAGGTCTGTCGGACCTGATCTGCACTGTCAGGTCAGGTCCGACAGACCTTTGTTAAATAGGCCTCATAGAGTCCAGAATATTCAGATAGAATTTACTAAAAAAATGTAGACATATAGGGGTAAGATTTATTATGCAGCGGATGCTGCATTCTACGCCCATCGCTTCAGGCTCACCTGAAACGTAAGTTAAGAAGCAGCGCTCGTAAGGCTGCGAGTGAGCAGAGGGCAGTATTGCACAAGCATTTCACCAGAAATCCTTGTGCAATGTTAAATGCCGACAGCGTATGCATTTTGGTAAATTTACCCCATAGAAGGTTGCATTAACACATGGGGTAAATTTATTAACTGGCAAGCGGACATGATTTGCTGTAGTGAATCATGTCCGCTCGACATCGCTAAATTCCAATAGCATTCTAGTGAAATGGTTGTGCAATGCCACCCCTTCACAAAGGCCGCCAATCGGCCGCTAGCCAGATCGGGATGATTTCAATCCGCCACATAAAAGGTCGCAAAAAGGTTAAGGAGCAGCGGTCTTATGACCACTGCTTCTAAACTTAATTTGGCCTCCGAAGCAGCATTCACTGCTTTATAAATGGAGCCCATAGTCAAAATTAGCCCCATGGCAGCAAACCTGAAACTTAACTGAACACATCTGGAGAGTCAATGACATGTATAACCACCGATCACCAGCTAGCTCACAGTAATACATTGCTGTATTTGAACCTATACAAAAAAGAATACCAAGAGAACCAAATTGATTTGTTTATAGAATGTGATTGAAAAGTCTCTTAACATTTCATTTGATTCATTTTGACTTTTCTGACCCAGGGTAGCTGTTCTCTACTAGGAGCTAGCCGTACACATCTGGTGAGCGAGAAGCAAGAGGCATATGTGCTTAGCCACCAATCATCAGCTAGCTCCCAGTAATGCAATGTGAATCCAGAGCATACCTAGTATTGTGTTTTAACAAAGAATGCCAAGAGAGTGATAACAAAGTCTTTAAAAAAAAACTTTCAAATTTGCTTCTATTATCTAATTTGCTTTGCTCTATTTGTGATGTTTGCTAAAAAGCATTCCTAGGTAGGCACAGGAGCTGCAATGCACTGGGATCTAGTTGCTGATTAATGGCTGAACATATATACTTGTTGTTGGCTCACCGGATGTGTTCAGCTAGCTCTTTTACTAATACAACCAAAGATAGTTGCAAAAAAAGATACACAATTAGCACTCAAATCCCCCATGAAATATTATGAGTGTAGGGTGGTATACATCAACAGAGAAATTAAAAAATTAAACTTAAATAGGTATTGTAGCGGGTCTCGGTACCCCAGATATTCCTCCCACCAAACGCCAACCCATGAACCTCCACTGGATACCTGCCGCTATTAGAATAACGGCTGCTGCAAGTTGTTATAGCTACCCCCAAGAACATTAGCCAAGGGGTCAAAATAGGAACTGCCTTATTGCACAGAAAACACAGCTTTTATACATTTCCAACATAGGGGGGGGGTAGTTACCACATAATTAATAGAAACAAATATTATACAATTAGACATCAGACAATGGTTAGTTAAACAAGATTCTAATCACATCCTGACTTGCAAAAAGACAATGGATGACTCACACAATAACAGAAAGACACTTCACACCTAGACTAGATATACAGATACATAACAGCAGGAGGTCTCAGCATTAGATTGTCTATGCTGTGTGTAATCTCCTGCTCTGTGTCTCACACCTAGACTAGATATACAGACACATAACAGCAGGAGGTTGTAATAAGCTCAAACATTCTGAGTCTGGGGGGGGGGGGGTTGAGCAGGCAATACTTAATTGGGCTGTCACCTTATACTACAACAAAACACAGGAATCCCAACTATGTATCACTTCCCTCCAGTCTTCAGAGTGTCTGGTAATTCATGGAAACTGTGTAAACCTGAATCCAGGGTAAAAGTACTCCAAATGTACTCTGGGCACCCACCTCCCAAATCATAGAATCCCCTCAAGTTCCTGGGTCCATAGTCAGTGGGGAGGAGGCTGGTCTGCAGTCCTTTACAAAAGTAATGGAAGTTTCTGTTACATTTCTCCCCCCTGGGGTAGACTAACCGGGTACCAGATCTCCAACTGGTTTGGACCTGAGTTAGTCGGATGGCCCAGCCCAAAACTTTCTTCCATTTTTGTTTTTGGCCACTGCCACTGGGGAGTGAGGATGCTGACCTCCTCTTCCTGGAACATGCTAAGCTGCTGGGGAGAGAGGTTGGCTACCTCCTCTCCCTGGGACCTGCTTTGTTGCTGGGTAGAGAGGCTGGCTACCTTCTCTGCCTGGAAACCGCTCTGCCTCTGGGGAGTAAGGAGTGCTACCTCTTCTCCCTGGAACCGGTTCTGCCGCTGTGGAGAGAGGTCGGCTACCTCCTCTCCCTGGAAACCGCTCTGCCGCTGGGGAGAGAGGTTGGCTACCTCCTCTCCCTGGAACTGGTTCTGCCATTAGGGAGTGAGGTCAGCTACCTCCTCTCCTTGAAAACCGCTCTGCCGCTGAGGAGAGAGGTCGGCTACCTCCTTTCCCTGTGAACCGCTCTGTATCCTGGGAACAATTTTCACCAGGATTTAATAATGTGTGCACTAATAGCGGTCAGTTATAATTCTGGGATAAACAAAAGGAGACCTATAGTATCTATGGTCCCTTAATTATTAGCTTGAAAAGTATGTCAAGATCTGGCAAGGGAAATTCCCGAATTGTGTGATGTTTGGAGCAAACAATAAAAACTAATATAAGAACATCAGTTTGTTGATTTAACAGTGTCTATTCCTCAAGCAATATTGTGTTTATATACCCATTTAACTCATGGGTAAGGTACCCCAAAGTCTCATGTGGCGTAACAGAGTAAAGATTGCTCTGGAAATTGCCTGTGTTATCCAAGAGAGATCTCAGTATCAGGTATACAATAGCCACATTTTTATTGTCAGTTTTATAGTTAAATTAGGAACTCTCAGGCCTTGAAATTCTTCACCTTTGCAAGGATCAGGGTCTATTGTGGGGTGAGTGAACAACAGACTAATGATCTATGTTGAGGTCATTTATTTGATAATATATAGTGGTAAGGTGTCCACGTGTAACTGGGCACCTCAGATTAGTTGATTTCTAAATAGATATTGTTATACTATCACCAAAATAGGTGGTTAACTATGGAAGTTTATTGGATGTCCAAGGTACGTCCATCTCAATTCCACAGTGGTTATACTTGTAAGTTAAACCGCTTGATGTTAAGTGTCTGTTAGTAACTTGTATAGATACTAACATCTACACATATATGCTGCACCTGCAGCGTGTATTTAAACTTGTTTAATGACTTATATTGAATATGCTATATTTTTCTATGGTGTTCCTTAGATAGGCTAATGCCAGGTACTGAAATACACATTCATGTGCTGCACCTGCAGCGTGTATTTAGGCTGATTTATTAGCTTATGTTATAAAAACATTTGGAGGAGCTACCGCTGCAGTTTACTTGGTAATCTGAACACTATGTAAAACTATATATTCCCCAGAGGCTGGTATCAATACAAGTATAATTGTTTGTATTATCAACAATGCCCCCTTGGTAAACTTATGCAATCTTGCTACTTGTATTGTTGGATCTGCTGCTAACAGAGCATATATTATATTGCTGTTGTTTCAATGGATAACGCTGTATATTTGGCAATAAATTGTTACAGTAATAATACAACTGCATAAAGCCTGAAACTAAGTATTGATTGTGAAATGATATAGTCGCATAAACGTGTAGATTTGCCACGGCTGTTTGGTGGACATATTGACGGGTATACACACATATATATATATATATATATATATATATATATATATATATATATATATACTGTATATATATATATATATATATATATATATATGTATATAGTCACTATATGTCACAGCTTTGATACTCATTGCCAATTAACCTGCATTTACCCCTGATAATTGCTCTTATAAGTGATAGACACCACATAAAGACCCCCTGCGGTACATAGTCAGAGATAGTAAGTGAATTGTATTGTATGTAGCTATGGTAAATATAAATATCGGTTCTAATAATGAAGTGCACCTAAACAGTAGATTACAAATCTAATAGCCAGAACATATAAGACCTCCGGTCAATGTCTGCTACTCACGGAGTCAAGCTTCCAATGCCTGACCTAATTAATCTGAGAATACAAATAGTGTCAGCTCAGATATCAAGTATACAACCCTAATATTAAACTAGAGCATTAAAAATGAAGGGTCCCACATGCCCTTTCCCCTGACAAGTTTCGCCAGTTACTTCACTAGCCCTCAGTAGTGTATTGATATTCTTTCAACAAAGGATACCAAGAGAATGAAGCACATTTTAAAGTTGTTTAAAATTGACTCTATCTGAATCATGAACTTTGTGTTTGACTTTCATGTTCCTTGGACATGATAGTCTGTATTTCATCGAAAATATATATATTATAAAAATATATATATTCATAGGTTTAATAAACTATTTTACTTTGTGTGGGAGTAGTCTCTTTCACACCACTTTCACACAAAAATAAAAATAATTATATATATATATATATACAATCGTATGCAAAAGTTTAGGCACCCCTGACAATTTTCCATGATTTTCATTATAAATAATTGAGTGTTTGGATCAGCAATTTTATTTTGATCTATCAAATAACTGAAGGACACAGTAATATTTCAGTAGTAAAATGGGGTTTATTGGATTAACAGAAAATGTACAATATGCATCAAAATGAAATTAGACAGGTGCATTAATTTGGGCACCCAAACAGAAATATTGCATCAATATTTAGTAGAGCCTCCTTTGGCCAAAATAACAGCCTCTATACGCTTCCTATAGCCTGTAATGAGTGTCTAGATTCTGGATGAAGGAATTTGGGACCATTCCTCCTTGCAAAACATCTCCAACTCAGTTAGGTTTGATGGTTGCCGAGCATGGACAGCCTGCTTCAAATCACCCCACAGATTTTCAATGATATTCAGGTCTGGGGACTGGGATGGCCATTCCAGAACATTGTACTTGTTCCTCTATATAAATGCCAGAGTAGATTTTGAGCAGTGTTTTGGGTCGTTGTCTTGTTGAAATATCCAGCCCCGGCGTATCTTCAACTTTGTGACTGATTCCTCAACATTATTCTCAAGTATCTGCTGATATTGAGTGGAATCCATGTGACCCTCAACTTTAACAAGATTCCCAGTACTGGCACTGGACACACAGCCCCACAGCATGATGGAAAATCCACCAAATTTTAATGTGGGTAGCAAGTGTTTGTCTTGGAACGCTGTGTTCTTTTGCCACCATGCATAACGTCCCTTGTTATGACCATATAACTCAATCTTTGTTTCATCAGTCCACAGCACCTTCTTCCAAAATGAAGCTGGATTATCCAAATGTGCGTTTGCATACCTCAAGCGACTCTGTTTGTGGCGTGTGAGCAGAACAGGCTTCTTCTGCATCATTCTCCCATACAGCTTCTCCTTGTGCAAAGTGAGCTGAATTGTTGAACGATGCGCAGTGACACCATCTGAAGCAAGATGATGTTGTAGGTCTTTGGAGGGGGTCTGTGGGCTGTTTATGACCATTCTCACCATCCTTTGCTTCTTCGATATTTTACTTGGCCTGCCACTCCTGGCCATAACAAGAAGTGTGCCTGTGGTCTTCCATTTCCTCACTATGTTCCTCACAGTGGACACTGACAGCTTAAATCTCTGTGATAGCTTTTTGTAGCCTCCCCCTAAACCATAATGTTGAACAATCTTTGTTTTCAGGTCATTTGAGAGTTGTTTTGAGGCCCCCATGTTCCCACTCTTAAGAGGACAGTCAAAGAGAACAACAACAACTTGCAATTGGCCATCTTAAATACCTTTTCTCATGACTGGATGCACCTGTCTATGAAGTTCAAGGCTTAATGGGCTCACCAAACCAATTGTGTGTTCCAATTAATCAGTGCTAGGTAGTTACAGGTATTCAAATCAACAAAATGACAAGGGTGCCCAAATGTATGCAACTGTCTAATTTTGTTTTGATGCATATTGTACATGTTCTGTTAATCCAATAAACCTCATTTCACTACTGAAATGCTACTGTGTTCTTCAGTTATTTGATAGATCACAATGAAATTGCTGATCCAAACACCCAATTATTTATAAATGAAAATCATGAAGATTGTCAGGGGTGCCTAAACTTTTGCATACAACTGTGTATATATATATATATATATATATATATATATATATATATATATACATATACACACACATTTATATATATATTTATTTTCAGATACACACACAAATAATGATATACTGGGTAAAAAAATACATAAAAAACTATGGATAAGCTATAGCGCTGTGATACAAAACTTCCTGCCGGTCTTACGCGTTTCGGCTTTAAGAAAAAAAGCCTTAATCATAGACCATAATGCACCTTCTGGTGTTAACCCTTATATAGCAACCTAGGTTGAGTAAGGGTTAGCAGCTGTGTGCAACAGTGTAATGAGTACCACTGAAGGATTTGACAAGTGATCATTGTTATCACATAATGGTAAAAGGATCTTACAAATTCACTTAAATGAAGGAAAACAAAATTTTGCCTACAACATTAAGCATTTACTGTCTCAAGATAGAGATAAGTAAATTGTATATGCAACCTCTTTGTTTCTCATTTGACAAGTGATCACTGTTCACATATAATTGTAAAAAAATCTTACAAGTTCACTTCAATAAAGGGAAACAGAATGTTGCCTACTCTAAATATAGCATTAAGCATATACTATCTCAAGATAGAGATAAATAAATTGTATATGCGGCACTTTTGTTTCCCAGTAGATTAAGCTATATATATAATTTGTAAGACTTTGGGGGTGAAATAATTTCATTTTCCTGGTTTCATAACAACATTAGAAATTTAAACATCATAATGCATAAGAATAAATTGTGTATTGTATATGTCTCAAGATCAACATTAACCAAAAAAGGGCAATAGATCTTAGGATTTTGTAAGCAATTCATATCTTGCATTACGTATATACATAATCCTTATAAGGAAATAACCTATATCCTTTCTGGTCAATGTTTTCAATTACGAGAGTAAATCCTTGAGAAGATTCAAAACAATAAACCAACTAACTCTTTATGAAATTCACAAAGCAGTGATTAGGCTTTCCAGTGATTGATAATATCACCTGATGCATTGAGGCCTTGAGGACGTCTAGTCCGCAAAGTAAAAATCCAAAAGGCCTCCCTATGGAACAGCTTTACAGTTTTATCCCCTCCCCTAGGGGCATTCATAATATGTTCAATCACCTGCCATTTAAAGGTATTAACTGTTTTGTTATGCACTGTTATGAAGTGGTGTACCCGATCAGAGACATCAATATCTTTATCAAATTTTGATTAGGTGTTCTCTGATTCGTGTCCTCGCCTCACATGTGGTACAACCTACATATTGTTTATTACAGTCTGTGCATTCTACCATGTAGACTACATAGGTGGTTCTACAATTAGTACAACTTAAAGAAAGAAAAACTCTCTGGGTGACCCTTGATTGAAACCTGTTGGTGACATTAGTATGGCTGCACACTATGCAGCCAGAGAAATGGCATCTAAAATGACCCTTAATCGTGAGCCAACTACTTCCTCCTATGGTGGCCTTTTACAACATACTGGGAGCCAAAATGTTCCCCAGAGTGCGTCATTTTCTGGAGACATAGTTACAGCCTTCAGAAACCAAACATTTTAAACTATCTTCTCCTGTCAACACAGGGAGATGTTTGTCCAGAATACTACAGATTTCTTTAAATTGAGAACTAAAAGTAGTTACAAAAGTGGGTTTCGAGCTGTCAAAGTTCCTATTGGGATAGACCTTATCTTGTTGGAGCATAGTGATCTATCCATTTTATTCACCTCAAAATAAGCTCTCTTAATTGTTTTAGGATGATAACCTCTCTCCTGAAGTTGTCTCTTAAGTATGTAAGCTTCAGTCTGGAAATCAGTATCCGAGGAGAAATTTCTCTTCAGTCTTACAAACTGACCTTTAGCCACCCCAAAACCTGTGTGTCTGGGTGGTTTGATTTAGCATGCAAGATGGTGTTTGACTTAATCAGCTTCCTATAAAGTGTTGTCTCTACCTTGTGATCATTTATGTTCCCTATTAAATAAAGATCCAAATATGGAACCCTATTTCTATCGCAACTAGATGTAAACTGGAGGTTCAGATCATTAGAATTCAAGTAGATTACAAACATTTCAGATTCTGCTTCCATTCCAGTCCACACAAAGAGGAAGTCATCAATATATCTTTTGTATGACTTAATCTTGTTCCTGTGTGGATTCCTGTCTTCAAAGACATGGGACCTCTCCCACCAGCCCATGAAAAGATTCACATAGGCGGGGGCAAATTTGGCACCCATAGCGGTCCCACGTCTTTAGAGAAAGAAATGCTCCCCAAATTTGAAATAGTTATGATTTAAAAGAAATTCCAAAATTCTCAACAGAAAAAGCTTTAGTTTCTCGTCGTAATTACTGTACATATAAAGTGAAATCTTAATTGATTTCAAACCATATTCGTGCGGAATGCACGAATATAGCCCTACCACGTCAACAGTGATCCAAGAACAGTCTGCATTCCAGACAACATGCTCTAAAGTCTTTAATAGATGTGTGGTATCCTTCAGATATGAAGTTAGTTGTAAGACCATGGGTTGCAGGAGGGACTCGACCCAACCAGATATTCTTTCAAAAAGAGAACCTATGCCCAAAAAAATGGGCCTCCCTTTCACCTCCTCCAAGGATTTATGTACCTTGGGGAGGTGATGAAAGATTGGAAAAACTGGTGTGGTCACATTAAGATAATCAAAAGTATCTTGGTCCAAGATCCCCTCCTGCAATCCATTGTCTAGTATATCAAGAAGCTGTAATTTATATACCAAGGTAGGATCCCTAGATAATGTCAAATAAACCTCTGTATCAAAGATCTGTCTATCTGCCTATTTGACATAATCTGATTTGTTAAGCACCACAATGCTGCCCCCCTTATCAGCCTGGTGAATAACTATCTCTTCTTTTTTCTTTAGTTCCTCCAGAGCAAGCCATTGAGACTGAGTTAGGTTTGGGGGGGCAGCATTGTGGCATCTCAACAAGAGTATAAGGTCTTCTTTCACCCGTTTGTGAAACGCCTCCAGAAAAGGACCCCTCTCTTTTGAAGGGTAAAAAATTGATCTAGGTTTGTAACCAACATGGTTGGTTTTGGTAAAGGGGTTGTACACATCTGACTCAAAGAATAGATCCTGGAGAAGGATAAAATCACATGCTTCCCCAAAATCTATAGTGTCCATTATCGGGGGGAGATCATTGAAGGTATCAGGGGGGTATTTAACATTATCAGAGATGTCTTTAGTGTTCCCCTTTGTCCAAAAGAACTTTTTGAGTGTGAGGTCCCTCACCAGACGATTTACATCCATGATTGTCTCAAATAGGTCAAAGGTTACACTAGGGACAAATCCAAGACCCAAACTCAGGACTGATATTTCATCGTCACTGAGTTTGGTGTTTGAAAGATTTAAAATCTTTATATTTTGTATTTGTTGTACCGCCCCCTTCGACCTCTGTGGCCTCTTTCTGTGCTTCTTCCTTTTCCTCCTCCCCCTTCTGTTTCCATCCCCACCTGTCCTAAAGGGTGTTGGCTTGAATGTTGTGTTTTTAAACATGCTTTAGTTAGAACACTTAGGCCTAGATTTGGAGTTCGGCGGTAAAAGGGCTGTTAACGCTCCGCGGGCTTTTTTCTGGCCGCACCATAAAATTAACTCTGGTATCGAGAGTTCAAACAAATGCTGCGTTAGGCTCCAAAAAAGGAGCGTAGAGCATTTTTACCACAAATGCAACTCTCGATACCAGAGTTGCTTACGGACGCGGCAGGCCTCAAAAACGTGCTCGTGCACGATTCCCCCATAGGAAACAATGGGGCTGTTTGAGCTGAAAAAAAACCTAACACCTGCAAAAAAGCAGCGTTCAGCTCCTAACGCAGCCCCATTGTTTCCTATGGGGAAACACTTCCTACGTCTGCACCTAACACCCTAACATGTACCCCGAGTCTAAACACCCCTAACCTTACACTTATTAACCCCTAATCTGCCGCCCCCGCTATCGCTGACCCCTGCATATTTTTTTAAACCCCTAATCTGCCGCTCCGTAAACCGCCGCCACCTACGTTATCCCTATGTACCCCTAATCTGCTTCCCCTAACACCGCCGACCCCTATATTATATTTATTAACCCCTAACCTGCCCCCCACAACGTCGCCGACACCTGCCTACACTTATTAACCCCTAATCTGCCGAGCGGACCTGAGCGCTACTATAATAAAGTTATTAACCCCTAATCCGCCTCACTAACCCTATCATAAATAGTATTAACCCCTAATCTGCCCTCCCTAACATCGCCGACACCTAACTTCAATTATTAACCCCTAATCTTCCGATCGGAGCTCACCGCTATTCTAATAAATGGATTAACCCCTAAAGCTAAGTCTAACCCTAACACTAACACCCCCCTAAGTTAAATATAATATTTATCTAACGAAATAAATTAACTCTTATTAAATAACTTATTTCTATTTAAAGCTAAATACTTACCTGTAAAATAAATCCTAATATAGCTACAATATAAATTATAATTATATTATAGCTATTTTAGGATTAATATTTATTTTACAGGCAACTTTGTAATTATTTTAACCAGGTACAATAGCTATTAAATAGTTAAGAACTATTTAATAGTTACCTAGTTAAAATAATAACAAATTTACCTGTAAAATAAATCCTAACCTAAGTTATAATTAAACCTAACACTACCCTATCAATAAAATAATTAAATAAACTACCTACAATTACCTACAATTAACCTAACACTACACTATCAATAAATTAATTAAACACAATTCCTACAAATAAATACAATTAAATAAACTAGCTAAAGTACAAAAAATAAAAAAGAACTAAGTTACAGAAAAAAAAATAATATTTACAAACATAAGAAAAATATTACAACAATTTTAAACTAATTACACCTACTCTAAGCCCCTAATAAAATAACAAAGCCCCCCAAAATAAAAAATTCCCTACCCTATTCTAAATTAAAAAAGTTACAAGCTCTTTTACCTTACCAGCCCTGAACAGGGCCGTTTGCGGGGCATGCCCCAAGAATTTCAGCTCTTTTGCCTGTAAAAAAAAACATACAATACCCCCCCCCAACATTACAACCCACCACCCACATACCCCTAATCTAACCCAAACCCCCCTTAAATAAACCTAACACTAAGCCCCTGAAGATCTTCCTACCTTGTCTTCACCATCCAGGTATCACCGATCCGTCCTGGCTCCAAGATCTTCATCCAACCCAAGCGGGGGTTGGCGATCCATAATCCGGTCCAGAAGAGGCTCCAAAGTCTTCCTCCTATCCGGCAAGAAGAGGACATCCGGACCGGCAAACATCTTCTCCAAGCGGCATCTTCGATCTTCTTCCATCCGGAGCGAAGCGGCAGGATCCTGAAGACATCCAGCGCGGAACATCCATCCGGACCGACGACTGAACGACGAATGACTGTTCCTTTAAGGGACGTCATCCAAGATGGCGTCCCTCGAATTCCGATTGGCTGATAGGATTCTATCAGCCAATCGGAATTAAGGTAGGAATTTTCTGATTGGCTGATGGAATCAGCCAATCAGAATCTAGTTCAATCCGATTGGCCGATCCAATCAGCCAATCAGATTGAGCTCGCATTCTATTGGCTGATCGGAACAGCCAATAGAATGCGAGCTCAATCTGATTGGCTGATTGGATCAGCCAATCGGATTGAACTTGATTCTGATTGGCTGATTCCATCAGCCAATCAGAAAATTCCTACCTTAATTCCGATTGGCTGATAGAATCCTATCAGCCAATCGGAATTCGAGGGACGCCATCTTGGATGACGTCCCTTAAAGGAACAGTCATTCGTCGTTCAGTCGTCGGTCCGGATGGATGTTCCGCACTGGATGTCTTCAGGATCCTGCCGCTTCGCTCCGGATGGAAGAAGATCGAAGATGCCGCTTGGAGAAGATGTTTGCCGGTCCGGATGTCCTCTTCTTGCCGGATAGGAGGAAGACTTTGGAGCCTCTTCTGGACCGGATTATGGATCGCCAACCCCCGCTTGGGTTGGATGAAGATCTTGGAGCCAGGACAGATCGGTGATACCTGGATGGTGAAGACAAGGTAGGAAGATCTTCAGGGGCTTAGTGTTAGGTTTATTTAAGGGGGGTTTGGGTTAGATTAGGGGTATGTGGGTGGTGGGTTGTAATGTTGGGGGGGGGGGGTATTGTATGTTTTTTTTTACAGGCAAAAGAGCTGAAATTCTTGGGGCATGCCCCGCAAAGGGCCCTGTTCAGGGCTGGTAAGGTAAAAGAGCTTGTAACTTTTTTAATTTAGAATAGGGTAGGGAATTTTTTATTTTGGGGGGCTTTGTTATTTTATTAGGGGGCTTAGAGTAGGTGTAATTAGTTTAAAATTGTTGTAATATTTTTCTTATGTTTGTAAATATTTTTTTATTTTCTGTAACTTAGTTCTTTTTTATTTTTTGTACTTTAGCTAGTTTATTTAATTGTATTTATTTGTAGGAATTGTGTTTAATTAATTTATTGATAGTGTAGTGTTAGGTTAATTGTAGGTAATTGTAGGTAGTTTATTTAATTATTTTATTGATAGGGTAGTGTTAGGTTTAATTATAACTTAGGTTAGGATTTATTTTACAGGTAAATTTGTTATTATTTTAACTAGGTAACTATTAAATAGTTCTTAACTATTTAATAGCTATTGTACCTGGTTAAAATAATTACAAAGTTGCCTGTAAAATAAATATTAATCCTAAAATAGCTATAATATAATTATAATTTATATTGTAGCTATATTAGGATTTATTTTACAGGTAAGTATTTAGCTTTAAATAGGAATAAGTTATTTAATAAGAGTTAATTTATTTCGTTAGATAAAAATTATATTTAACTTAGG
Source organism: Bombina bombina (assembly GCF_027579735.1). Lineage (NCBI taxonomy): Eukaryota > Metazoa > Chordata > Amphibia > Anura > Bombinatoridae > Bombina > Bombina bombina. The sequence continues at coordinate 1,371,616,559 of NC_069500.1, read as the reverse complement.
GGGGTGTTAGTGTTAGGGTTAGACTTAGCTTTAGGGGTTAATACATTTATTAGAATAGCGGTGAGCTCCGGTCGGCAGATTAGGGGTTAATAATTGAAGTTAGGTGTCGGCGATGTTAGGGAGGGCAGATTAGGGGTTAATACTATTTATGATAGGGTTAGTGAGGCGGATTAGGGGTTAATACATTTATTATAGTAGCGCTCAGGTCCGCTCGGCAGATTAGGGGTTAATAAGTGTAGGCAGGTGTCGGCGACGTTGAGGGGGGCAGATTAGGGGTTAATAAATATAATATAGGGGTCGGCGGTGTTAGGGGTAGCAGATTAGGGGTACATAGGGATAACGTAGGTGGCGGTGCTTTGCGGTCGGAAGATTAGGGGTTAATTATTTTAAGTAGCTGGCGGCAACGTTGTGGGGGGCAAGTTAGGGGTTAATAAATGTAATACAGGGGTCGGCGGGGTTAGGGGCAGCAGATTAGGGGTACATAAGTATAACGTAGGTGGCGGTCGGCAGATTAGGGGTTAAAAATTTTAATCGAGTGGCGGCGATGTGGGGGGAGCTCGGTTTAGGGGTACATAGGTAGTTTATGGGTGTTAGTGTACTTTAGGGTACAGTAGTTAAGAGCTTTATAAACCGGCGTTAGCCAGAAAGCTCTTAACTCCTGCTATTTTCAGGCGGCTGGAGTTTTGTCGTTAGATTTCTAACGCTCACTTCAGAAACGACTCTAAATACCAGCGTTAGAAAGATCCCATTGAAAATATAGGCTACGCAAATGGCGTAGGGGGATCTGCGGTATGGAAAAGTCGCGGCTGAAAAGTGAGCGTTAGACCCTTTAATCACTGACTCCAAATACCAGCGGGCGCCCAAAACCAGCGTTAGGAGCCTCTAACGCTGGTTTTGACGGCTACCGCCGAACTCCAAATCTAGGCCATAGTGTTGGGGAATCACAGTCAATATCACTAAGAAACTCCCTGCGTCTATTATCCAAAATTTGATGATTTTTATCTTTGTGGCTGGTGTTTCTAGTGATTATGGGTTCTACTCTTGTTGGAACTGAGTCAGATCTACCCCGCTGTATTTTAGCTCCTTGTTTAGGCCTTACAACTAATTCCTCCCCTTCTGATTGATCACTGGAACCACTCCTAACAGAGGGGCCAGTTTGTTCTGTGTCACTAAACTCAGAATCTGAGAATGTGACTTTCTTATCTAGACTAGCAGTTTTATTTTTATTATTGGACCACCTTCTCTTTTGTCTATTTTTTCTGTTAGACACTTGCCAGTTATACACTTTGTTTATGTAATTTTCGTTGTCACAATTGAATTTCCTGAGTTTGAAATTATCCAATTCTACTCTACAAAGATCTACACTTTCTTGCAACATTTTATCTAATTCATTATACTTTGGATGCTCAATAAATTCATTTAGCTGTATCTGAACTCCTGCTAGTTCCTCTCTAGTTTTTATAAGTTGTTTATCTTTGAATTTTATAATCAAACCCATCAGAACTTTGGAGCAATCTGAGAGTGCCCCATTCCATTCATTTACAAAATCAAAATCATCCACCTGAAAGGTGGGAAACTTTTTTAATCTCAGTCCTCTGGGTATAAGTTCAAGTAAGAGGTACTTTTCCAGAGCTCTCTTATCCCATCAAATCCAATATTCTTTTATGAGAATTTTTTCCATATGGAAAAATATATCGCTAATGTCCAAAGTTTTCTGTTGTCTAATAAAGGTGTCTTCCAGAGTAAGTCTGTGATTGTCAATATCTGTCAGTGGTTGTTGCGAAAAAAAGCTCATATTGACCCCTCTATGTGTGTACCTCTTTGTGAGAAACTGTTGTACAGCAAACAAACAAAGTTCAATAATTAGAAACAGCGTCTGTTATAGAGCGTATGGCTAATCCCACGCAGGGAAAACAAAACACAACTTAGTAACAATATTCAAAAAAGAGAATCCTCTGCTCGTGGGCTCCAAGCCTAAGTCCATAAACACTTGTAGTTGACTCGTAAGTCCAGAGTTAGGGCTCAAATTAACACACACTGCAACCTAATGGATCACAGTATCCTGTACACTTTTTGAATATGGCTTGTGAACATTACATTAAACAGATTAATTCAAGTAAGGAGCAACAGCCTCACCAAGTCCTTTGGTAGCTTCTCCTGCAATCCGTTGGTTCACCATTTAGCCCTCTGTGTACAGTTGCCTCGATCAGCTGTATCCCTATCCTCTCCAGGGACGCCACTGTATGCGGCTCTGATCACAGTCTGTAGTGCTGTGCGTGATGTCGGCCCGTGTCCACTCCTGATGATGTCAGACGCCGTCGGCAGCCTCCACTGACTGCCGCCTCCTCCATGACGATACTCCAGCCGGAACTCAAGTACAGTAAAGCATGAAGAAAAAGAAAATCCAGCGAGCCGTCTTCAAAAAAGGAGGGAAAAAGATTTATTTTCAGGTACACACACAAATAATGATATACGGGGTAATAAAATACATAAAAAATTATGGATAAGCTATAGCGCTGTGATACAAAGCTTCCTGCCGGTCTTACGCGTTTCGGCTGTAAGAAAAAAAGCCTTAATGATAGACCATAATGCACCTTCCGGTGTTAACTATTATATAGCAACCTAGGTTGCATAAGGGTTAGCAGCTGTGTGTAACAGCATAATGAGTACCACTGAAGGATTTGACAAGTGATTGCTGTTATAAAAATGTATATATATAATATGTTTTACTGCTGCTATTTCATATACAAGAAGTGTTTGAGCACCATCTTCCTTCAAAAGGATATGTGCATTGAATATAGCAGAAATTTAGCACTTTGTTGCAAAACATCTGCATTCAACATAAATGTTTCAAAATCCTTTAAAGCTGTTATTTTTTTAAGTAAAGCTTGTACTGTTTTGCGTTACTAGGACGTACGTCTTGTTTGCTGTTGTGTATACATATAAATGAGTTCTTTCATTGATCAGGCAGACATTGTGTAGAAAGTTGCAGAGTTAGGAATTACAATTCTGCAGGACACACTCAAGGTAAATAAGTTAATACTTCCTTTAATGTATTATTATATGAAAAATACAATTAAAGGGACATTCAATTCAGAATTAATCTTCATGGGTCAGATAGAGCATGTAATGGTAACAGACTTTTCAATGTACTTATTTTATCAAATATACTTTGTTCTCTTGGTATACTTTGTTGTGCAGCAATGCTCTATGGGGCGCTAGCTAGTGATTGGTGACTTTGCACATGTGATGATAGTCATTGGCTTACAGTAGTGCATTACTGTTATTTGCGACTCTTACTACAATAATAAATGATCTAACACATTAGAGCCTTTGTGCACTTCTATATCCCTTTAAAACTCCAGAAAATATTGATGAATATTGCTATTTCGTCGAGTCGTTTGATACTCAAACAAATAAATACTTTATTGCACTAAACAGACAAAAAAATGAATGATTTTTTGACGAAACTGATTAGTTCATTCGTTCAAGCCGCTTGGCACCAAAAATAAGTGCAGGAATGGGTTATATTGTTTGATTAATAATTTGTAATGATGTACACTGGATCAAACCATTTATTTTTCTTTTGTCATAGTATTACTAATGACCGATGTTAGGGACAGGTGTCAGGTACTAAATGTTGCATTTTAGTCATAGAGAAGTTGTATGTTCTTTTAACATTGAAAATAGTCTGAACTGAACATTTAACATCATCTGAAACTAATCCTCATGTGTACATGTCTAATATATTGTGTGTGTATGTGTGTGTGTGTATGTGTATATATATATATATATATATATATATAAAAGAGAGAGAGAGAGACAGACATAGATAAGAGAGAAGGAGAGCGAGAGGAGAGAGAGAGGGAATGAGAGAGGGAATGAGAGAGAGAGAATGAGAGAGAGAGAATAAGAGAGAGAGAGAGAGAGAGAGAGAGAGAATGAGAGAGAGAGAGAGAGAGAGAGAGAGAGAGAATGAGAGAGAGCGAGAGAGAATGCGAGAGAGAGAGAGAGAGCGAGAGAGAGAGACATAAAGAAAGAAAGAAAGAAAAAGAAGGAGAGAGAGACAGAGAGTGAGAGAGAGGAGAGAGAGAGAGAGAGAGAGAGAGAGAGAGAGAGAGAGAGGAGAGATAGAAGGAAGGAGAGAGAGAGAAAGAGAGAGAGAGAAAAAGAGAGAGAGAGCAGAAAAGCGAGAGAGCGAGAGAAGGAAGGAAGGAAGGAAGGAGAGAAAGAGAGGGAGAGAGAGAGAAAGAAAGAAAGAAATAGACAGATAATAATGTGGATACATTGCTATATTGTCACTGTTTGTTTTTTTCTAAAAAAACATATTATAGTTAATCACTACACATTACAGACAGCTAGTTAAGGTCATACACTAATGTATAATGCTGGTTAAGAAATGTTTTTCCTCTGTTAAAGAAGGTACATTGTTTTTTTGGTGAATATAATAAGTAATTGGGTAGCAGCTTTTGCTGATACAACCTCACATTGCTGTCCATTGCTATTAGTTATAGCTTATTATTGTATATAGTGCAAAAGTGTGTCATTTTATGGCATTGTTATATAAGCAATACCCCTCTGTGTAATGTTGTTTGTAGTTTGTTACAAAATTGGTCTTTTATCAGTGGAAAGCAGCTAATCTCCGAACTAGCAACATTTTCCCTGCCTGATAAACGGTAGTGATGTTTTTATATGTTTTGTCTGGGTTTCTGTTTGATCCAAAAAAGCAGCTTTATGTAATGCAATCTCTATTTTAACTGAAAAACACATAAATTTGATAGTGTAAAGAGAAAAAAAAGCTAATATTACTGCATTTGAAGGTAATTGTTTTAACTTATTCTACTGTATGGATAGACAAGCGGTCACCATGATGCCAAGAAAATAGCTTGAAAAAGACAAAACACAGTTGAGGTCTAACAATTAGTTTGAGAGAGGTGGGGATATCGCAACTGCTACATGGCAGGCTCAAACCTCTCTTCGTCCTTACTTCACTCACTATATATATAAAAACTCAAAAAGCATCAACCGCCAGGGTGCTGTAGTTATTGTAATAACAAAGCTTAATATTAAGCACTCACTGGTCTTCAATCATCCATGGTAAAAAGCCTTTTATTAGAGTAATGTTTCAGGAAATAACTTATCGCTTCTTCAGACAGGATAAGTTATATCTAAAGTTGTAGGAAGTACTGAGTGTAGATCACTGGTTACTCCGTTGAAGGGACTGTGACTCTAAATTGTCACAGTAGATGAGAGATCCAAACTTACAAGGAATTCTAATGAAAGGTCTGTTATCCTGAAACATCTTTGTTTTTACATTAAAATTTTAATACTTTCTAAAAATCCGGTGAGTGTGGCTCTTTCTACCATTGAATTATGTTTAACTGTTCCTGCACAGCAAGCAAGACAGGCGGGCACAGAGGTAAAGAATCTTTACAATTTATTTGCAGCAACGCCAAAACATAAAAACAGTCTGTAGGGTAGGAGATTTGGTCTTAAGCGTTTCGGCTAATCATTGCCTTACTCATAGACGAGTTCCTGTACCCTGGTAGATGGACTACAATGAACTGTGAGTATAGCTCCAGTAATGGATAGATAGATGATTGATAGATAGATAGATAGATAGATAGATAGATATGAATTGTCAATATGCCGGTGGTAAAACAGATTGCATCATCACCAACCAAAAACATTGGAAGAGACTGAATACAAACCAATGGTTGTATGGTTCACAGGTTGCGTGCACAGAAAAATCTCTGTCACCTTTTTCTTAAAACAATTTTGCTTAATAGAGTATTTTACAAAAAACTGAAATTCACTGTTTTAATCTGGAAAATTCTGTCACTATTTTGAGCTTGTTCTTAGATTATAAGCAATTTTGTCAAGTGATTTTGTTTTCTTTAATATAATTGAACTATATTTTTAAACATGAATATAATCAGTGGTTACACTTTTTAGAACTAGCTCCTGCCATGTCATTATTTTCAATAATTAGTCAGATGCAGAGATGAAAGCTTTTTCGTTATCACTGTGGATCTGGAAGGTTAATGCAACTATTTGCACATTAGGTACATTTATTGTTTTGCACAGAAGATTCCCCAAAGAACAGTAGTACATTTGTTATATTCTTTGATCTCACATAGTTCTTATGATTTTATATTTTAAAGTTAAAATAATAAGGAAATCATAGATGAGTTTCCATAATTATTATCTAAGCTCCAGAGGTGTCACTCTTTTGAGTTTTGTACAAAATACATAAATTAAAGGGACAGTAAAGTCCAAATTAAACTTTCATGATTCAGATAGGGGATGCCATTTTTAACAACTTTCCAATTTACTTTTATCACCAAACTAGCTTTTTTCTCTTGGTATTGTTTGTTAAAGGCTAAACCTAAGTAGGCTCATATGCTGATTTCTGCAGTTCATCTCTTATCTAGCTGTGAATAGCAATAACATGTTGGTTTGTTCATGTGCGTCATATAGATAGCATTGTGCTCACCACAGTGGAATTATTTAAGAATCAGCACTAATTGCCTGAAATAAAAGTCTGTAAAAGATCTGAAATAAGGGGGCAGGCTGCAGAAGCTTGAATACAAGGTAATTACAGAGGTAAAACAGTATATTTCTATAACAGTGTTAGTTATGCAAAACTGGGTAATGGTAAATAAAGGGAGTATATCTTTTTAAACAATAACATTTTTGGAGTTTACTGTCCCTTTAATTTGCAGTTGTAAGGATAACAAATCCACCTCTATTCATTTTTGCAAGATGATGTCTTCTTGATAAAAACTTACATGTAGATAGATCGAAACCACATTTCTTAAAGGTACATTTAGGCAAGTAAAGATACTAATAAAAAGCATATATTTTAAGAGCAAATGTATTGTAATTTAACATACAATATGCTTTAAAAATAATTGTGCATCTGTAGTCTAAGATGTGCCCAGTAGTTATGTCTCCATGCCCCTAAAATCCTGCAAACATCAATTTCTCCACTCAGTGGCAGTTCCAGAAACCTTATCATTGGCAGAGCAAACATTCCTGGGTTCAGTCTTGGGTGTTTCAATAGCAGGGTTAGGACAGGGGGAGGTGGAGTCGATGGTGTTCTGAGGGCAGAGCTCAGTGGTCCAGGGGTGTGGTTAGACAGTTGAGGGACTTAACGACAGGGACAGGGAGTGACAGTTTTTAACTTTTTATCCTCCTTTTCTAACAAACTGCAAACCGCTTTCTTTAGCAGCTTCAGGTGGAGTACTGTTTTAGAATAAAACAAGCTGGAATCAATGCCCAACTCGCCACAAACCCTTACTGGGACACTGCAGGAAACAGACAGTGACCAAACAAAGGCTGGGAGTAAGAGAGCAGTGAGATTAACCCCTTAATGACCGCAGCACTTTTCCATTTTCTGTCCGTTTGGGACCAAGGCTATTTTTACATTTCTGCTGTGTTTGTGTTTAGCTGTAATTCTCCTCTTACTCATTTACTGTACCCACACATATTATATACCGTTTTTCTCGCCATTAAGTGGACTTTCTAAAGATACAATTATTTTCATCATATCTTTATATAAAAAATTATATAATATGAGAAAAAAATGGAAAAAAACACACTTTTTCTAACTTTGACCCCCAAAATCTGTTACACATCTACAACCACCAAAAAACACCCATGCTAAATAGTTTCTAAATTTTGTCCTGAGTTTAGAAATACCCAATGTTTACATGTTCTTTGCTTTTTTTGCAAGTTATAGGGCCATAAATACAAATAGCAGTTTGCTATTTCCAAACCCCTTTTTTTCAAAATTAGCGCTAGTTACATTGGAACACTGATATCTTTCAGGAATCCCTGAATATCCCTTGACATGTATATATTTTTTTTTAGAAGACATCCCAAAGTATTGATCTAGGCCCATTTTGGTATATTTCATGCCACCATTTCACCGCCAAATGCAATCAAATAAAAAAAAATGTTCACTTTTTCACAATTTTGTTCACAAACTTTAGGTTTCTCACTGAAATTATTTACAAACAACTTGTGCAATTATGGCATACATGGTTGTAAATTCTTCTCTGGGATCCCCTTTGTTCAGAAATAGCAGACATGTATGGCTTTTGTTGTTGCTTTTTGGTAATTAGAAGGGCGCTAAATGCCACTGCGCACCACACGTGTACTATGCCCAGCAGTGAAGGGGTTAATTAGGGAGCAGGTAGGGAGCTTCTAGGGTTAATTTTAGCTTTAATGTAGTGTAGTAGACAACCCAAAGTATTGATCTAGGCCCATTTTGGTATATTTCATGCCACCATTTCACCGCCAGATGCGATCAAATTAAAAAAAACGTAATATTTTTCACAATTTTAGGTTTCTCACTTTAATCATTTACAAGCAGCTTGTGCAATTATGGCACAAATGGCTGTAAATGCTTCTCTGGGATCCCCTTTGTTCAGAAATAGCAGACATATATGTCTTTGGCATTGCTTTTTGGTAATTAGAAGGCCGCTAAATGCCGCTGCGCATCACACGTGTATTATGTCTAGCAGTGAAGGGGTTTATTAGGTAGCTTGTAGGGAGCTTGCAGGGTTAATTTTAGCTTTAGTGTAGAGATCAGCCTCCCATCTGACACATCACACCCCCTGATCCCTCCCAAACAGCTCCCTTCCCTCCCCCACCCCACAATTGTCCCTGCCATCTTAAGTACTGGCAGAAAGTCTGCCAGTACAAAAATAAAGGGAATCTTTGTTGTTGTTTTTTTTAAATTGTATAGCATATTTACATATGCTGCTGTGTAGTATCCCCCTTATCCCCCAACCTCCCTGATCCCCCCCAAACACCTCTCTAACCGTCCCCCTCTGACTTTTTAGGGGCCATCTTGGGTACTGGCAGCTATCTGCCAGTAACCAGTTTGCAGAAAAAAAAATTTTCTGGTTTTTTTTTTCACTGTTTTTTTTCTGTAGTGTAGCTTCCCTCCCACATACCAACCCAACACCCCCTGATTTAGCTTTCTTTTTTTTATTTTATTAGCGGTATAAACCTGATTACCTATCCTATTACCAATCCTATTTTCGGTAGTGCAGCGTTCCCACCCGCTCCCTCCCCGTGCACGCGCCCGCCCCCTCCCTATCGTGCACGCGCGCGCACCCGTGCACACCCCCGGACATCCCCGCCCACGATCACGCCCCCCTGCACATCTCCAGGGCCATCGATGGCCGCCACCCGCCTCCCGGTACTGCTCCCACCCACCAACTAAGGAAGCCACCGATCTCCGGTGCAGAGAGGGCCACAGAGTGGCTCTCTCTGCATCGGATGGCCATACATTGTTATTGCAGGATGCCTCCATATTGAGGCATCACTGCAATAACCGGAAAGCAGCTGGAAGCGAGCAGGATCGCTTCCAGCTGCTTTCCACACCGAGGACGTGCAGGGTACGTCCTCAGGCGTTAACTGCCTTTTTTTTGAGGACGTACCCTGCACGTCCTCGGTCATTAAGGGGTTAAACTAAGTAGCTTAATTCTCTCTAATACTTTAATCATCACATATAAAATAAACAACAAATGAGTACTAGAAAGTAACTTTAAATGTATAAATCATAATATCAAAGGAAAACTTACCTTTGTAAAAGTTTAGTCTCGCTTTCCAGACCAAGACCAACTTTTTATAGGTTACTTAGCAAAGTAACCCAAGGTAATAGGAAATTTTAAGTCAGTTAGTCTGGGTCAAAGCCTCACAGAGAAAAACAGTGCAGAATTATTAAACAAATGCAGAGTCCAAAACAAGGGGTTAATACAAGAGCATAGCCAGGGAATGCAAAAGTCAAACCAGTATATCTAAAAGTAGTAAGAAGTATAATACCGCAATACACAAGCAGTCTCATGCTGCTAACAGAGATCTAATATAGACTACTACAGTTAAGGCCTAATTGATCTTCTAGGCCTCCTTAAAGATGCAGCAGGGACAGAAATTATTCTCATAAGCAAGCGCATGTTACGACACCTCCTCAGCCCAATAGGGGTGCAACATAGAAGATTGGGGTGCTTTGCACCCATTGTTCCTATTGACACTGACTTCACTATTAGGGTTGGACTGGTGGTTGTGAATGTTTATTTGTAAATAAAGCCAATGTAGCCTCAACAATAAGTTGTAAGTTGAGTTTTAAGTTGTTAAACCTCTGTTTAAATGCTTTTTTATGCATTTTACATGGTAATGTTATCTGTGTTTCCTAAAATTAGGGTAAACTGCATGAAATACAGGATAATTTATTACTTTACATAACTGGCTAGAATAAAGATGGTATCTTAAAAATGTCAATAGCGGTGTGTTTTCATTTACAACTCACGTCACCTTAATACCCTAATGTAAGGTAAACACATCAGCTTTCTTATTTCACATGGTATTATCCGCATTTACTCAAAGCTAGTAATACCTGATTAAAGAAATTATATTTATTACCATATAAATTTAACTTGAATTTGAATCTTTTGAATTTCATCAGAGGTGTATCATACGGCACAAATCACTGTTGAAATTGCATTGTATCAAACGCATTTTGGAACTTCTGCAATGGAAACATCATATTACCACTCTTATGGATCCACAAATATACATAAAGGATGGTGAGTTGCTCAATATAGTGGGCTGTCTTGGTCCGAGAATCATTGAAGCACCCTCTCCAGCTTATTACGCACTATAATCTAAACCCAACCATGGTCAGTAGTCTTAATATTCAGCAGACTGAAGACTCACACAAGAACATGCTGGTAGAGACAGTAGATAGTCTCACCAGTCTATGGGGTCGATTTATGAAGCAGCAGATGCTGCTGTTTCCGACCCACTCCGCTTTAGGTCTGTCTGAAGCGGAAGTTAAAAAGCAGTGGTCCTAAGACCGCTGCTCCTTAATTCTTCCGCCACCTCTGAGGTGGCGGACAGCAATCAGCCCGATCGGATATGATTGGGTGGATTGACACCTCCTGCTAGCTGCCGATTGGCTGTGAATCTGCAGGGGGTGGCATTGCACCAGCAGTTCACCAGATGTTGTCGGCATTTATCAATGTGCGGCGGACATGATACGATACAGTGTATCATGCCCATCCACACCTTAATAAATTGACCCCTATGAGTAAGGCGATATACAGCAGAAACGCATAAGACTGTCTTGCCTTCCTTTCCTGTTTTTACCAATTTGGATGTGACTGCTATTAAAGGTTTTGGACGTTTATACCTCCGTGCCCACCTGTTGTGTTTTTCAGTAGAGACTGAAGATAGGACAGACAATTCTCTTAAAAACTCACCTACACAAATGCTGAAGATCCCAACACACCATAAAATGACTGCAGTATAGCAAGCTTTGAAACTGAAGGAGCAACACGATTTCAATACTACGCCTCTGCTTACTTGTACAGCACTGCACTTATTTAATAGTATGGAGGTGAAGCAGTGACTCGTGCTATTGGCTAGTGAGGTTGCTAGTTATTAGAAGATGCTATAAAACATAGCAGTGCACTTGCTTGTATGACCAAGGGGAGTAAGCACATTTTATTCTGAATATTCTCTCTCTATACCACCGGGGGCTAGGTCCCAGTGTATGACAGCCTTGCCTTTTAACTACAACCAAACACAGATAAAATGTTTCCAGCTCAACCTGCCCCCTCCACACGCACAATATACAACATTACTGGATATAAAGAATAGTGTTTAAGTTACACAAACAAGTACATTTTATTTGTTCACTCTTTAAGGTATTATATACACAAGTTACAATGAATTTGATATTGAAATATATGGCTTTTTACTTTTATTAGATGTTAAAAAGAATGGTTTGTAATGAGCAACTGCTAAGCTAAAAAAGATGGCTGACTGAGTTAATCAGCCACCTGCAGTGTCGCTTCCAACCTCTTGGTCACAGGTAATATAATACAAAAACATAATACAATCAAATTGCCTGAGTCTTCTGGTCAGCATGACATAAGGACTTCTGGCCCAGCACTATCAAAAAACAAAATCTAGCACAGAAATGTTCTGAATAGTGTAATAACACATAAACACTAACTATAGTAATTTAGTAACTTCCTGCATTGTGCAAGTAAAAGAAAAAGTGAGATAGTTCATATTACTTTTATAAGGTTCACTTGATACTTAAAGTTAGAATTCACACATTTCCTGAAGGTACTGACACTGCTTGAAGCTGTCCTTGGCTCTACAAATGTGTAAATGGCAATGAAAAGCATTGTAGGCAGATGTATAAATGTGTTCATACGTATGTATATATATATATATCTTTCCATTAAAACACATTGTCATATAAAATATACCTTTTAACCCTTATAGGTTTTTAAAAAAAAAAATATTTATATGAATAACTGTTTATCAGAAAGTGTATATATGAGTATAAAACTTTATATTTTTTTTATAACAATTTTTATTGAGGTTAATAGATATAAGTACAAATGTTGGCATATTACCTTAGCTGAAAGGGTACAGGTGTTAAAATAAAACGCACAGTAAGAAAAATGAAAAACATTCACAATTACATAAAAATTAAATTAAATAAATATAAATAAGTAGGCAAAGGTAACTAAAACCTCTTTTTTCATGTTTATGTTGACCTCCTCTGGTACTAATAGGCCACTTTTGGACCTACATGAAATAACAAGGGCGCAGATAAGAAGGGTTCTACTTCAATAAGGCCACTCTTGGAACTTCAAACAATATAACTAGCATATATGAACATTAGTAATATATGATAACCAACTCAAACATTAATGACTCTGTAAATGACCACCTAATCTGAGGCATAAGTTAGGGATGATGTCAGGCTAAAGCCGGCTAGGAAAAATCAAGGGTACCAAGAAATTGAGGAATCTGGGAACTTATTTCTTTGCAGGAACGATATGTAGTATATGGTGTGGTTGCACTTTATTTAAAAAAAACTAAGATGGTGGGAGATATAGAGAAGAACTAGTTTCAAAATTTAACACTCTGGCAATAATAATATACAGCCTTAAAGGGACAGTATGCACTCATTTTGATATAACTGCATGTAATAGACACTACTATAAAGAATAAGATGCACAGATACTGATATAAAAATCCAGTATAAAACTGTTTAAAAACGTACTTAGAAGCTTTCAGTTTAGCTCTGTTGAAAAGGTAGTTGGAAAGCCCACTGGAAGTGGGAAATAAGACACTCCCCCCCCTTCTTTTGCATATGAAAAGACCCTTTACACAAACAGGAGCAAGCTGAAGAAGGTAGCTGACGGTATTCAAATAAAACTTTGGGTCTTGGTTAGGAGTCTGAAAATCAGAGCAATGTTCTTTAAAAATAAGCAAAATTATACATTTAAAAAAAAACAAAAAAAAAACTATATGGGCTTTATAAATAGATCATCTACAAAACATTTATGCAAAGAAAAAAATTAGTGTATAATGTCCCTTTAAGCAGTAAATCTATGATATTCCCCAATCACGGCCACTGATAGGGAGAAATAATACCACCCACATACAAACTGCCTATAGGGACTTAGAAAACGGATAGGGAGCCAGAGTTCAAGGTAAGCAATGCTAGTGACTGTGATATAATTACAAAGCGAGGTAGTATAGTTGCACTTTGCTGTACACATCCTAGGACAGTTCAATTCAATGCATATAGATTCAGTAAGGTACAGTAAAATAACCCTTCAATTAGTATGCCCCCCTGGGACATAGGCATGTACAGTGATCAAGCAGAACACACAGATAAAAGCACACATGTAATGAGCATTAACCACTTTTTCCTAAATGGACTGGGATCAACATCATATATAGCTATTACAAAAGTTATTTATGTGATGAAGAAACTAATAGACTCTCAGCAGAGACAATAAGGCTTATGTTAAATGCATAATGGCATGTAGTTGATACTCTAGTTTTGTTCTAAATAACAGGGGCCTCACTTTACCCCTCTCACGAAACCTATGCACAACAGTCTCTCAAGAAGGAGTAGAATAAGTGTTAGGGTACAAAACATTAACGTTTACATACATTAAGCAAGACATAGGCAATAGGCGTTCATGTAATGTCCAAAAAGTTCTCACAGCTTAAAGCGTTATTAACCGCAGTCCACTCATGAGAGCTAGTCTCAGTACTGGGTAAGGCTACCAGAGGCAGCATGTATTTAGGTCACCCAGGGCAAAAGGCTAATATAAAGTGGGACTTGCTGGTATCTAGTGCTGACATACCATCCTTCAGTTTCATATACAGACGGACCAAATCCCCATAGAGAAAAAATAAAAATAAAATGTTCCTTTACTTTTCCCCCATGTGCGTCCAGTGTCAAAGTATGGACGTTACTGCAGTCTGATAGCCTCCAGGATCAAAGGACCAGCAAAAATAGGGTGTGTCTGTACTGTCCATGGGCTGGTAGAAGGTTCCCTGAAATGCGACCCACACTGATGCCCTGTAGCTCGGACTCGCTCTTTCCATAGGGAGGTAAGGATGTGCAGCATAGATTTTCACCGCTGTGACCATAGCCTCTGTAGTGGGGTTCTTCTCGCGGTATGCGGGCTTCACACCAGGTATTTTCAGATCACCCACTGTCGCCTTCCACTCACGATGTTCCAGGCACATCTCGCTGGCAACAGAAGGGAAGTAAGCGCGGAAGGTTATTACTAGGCATGGGGATGAGATAGACGCTTCAGTGCCAGCTGCACTTGCCGTTTCGGTTGCGGTCAGCTGCTGCCTGGGGACTCGTGGAGGCATCCCGTTCATGACCGGGACATCTTCCGGACATTCATCCGCCGCTGGAAGGTTTTTTTCAGGTAAGCTCCATTGCTGCCATAGCCAGGGCAGTGGGTGCTGGACTCGATATACTTGGAATAGGCTCTAGGAGAGTAGTGGCTTTGTCAATTTTCTCTGCAAGGTCCCCTGGTTTCACATGGCAGTGTCCAACCTGCCTCGCTAGCTCACGGAGGCTCTCACACTCAATATCCCAAGCTTGTTGTATCTGCACTTGGTGTTCCTGTAGCAGCCTTGTCACGGCTGCAATTATCATTTCAGCGTCTGGCGCTATCTTTAGTAGTTACCCGCTGGAGAAGATGGCACTGAAATCTCCCGCTATCTCTCCTGTACAGCAAGGATAGTACTGAATAAACATAGGTAGTGTTGGTTTCAGATGAAAGCAAAGCTGTCCAGTAGCAATTGAACTGGTTTGATGACCCAGGGACCTGGGGGGGGGGGGGTATTTATGCGGTAGCTTTAACTACACCAGCGTTAAGACAGGAAGGCCTCACAACCTCGTGGCTGGTTGTAGTGCAGTCAGCTGAGGAACATAGGTAGGTCTGTGTTGCGTCAGAAATCTCCAGACACCTCTTGATTGAACACCACAAGATTAAGTGGCTTATGTTTTCCAAGCAAAAAGGAGAGTGAAAATTAGGAAATAACTCCAAAATAATAGATTGAGATCAAGAGCTCTTCACATACACTTCCTACCGCAAGAGCTATAGGCTCAGCCCCCATAATACTTTATTCTAATGTTGTGCTTGTTCGCTGAATGCCGACAGTTAACATTGCACAAGCAGTTCTAGTGAACTGCTTGTGCAATGCTGCCCCTTGCAGATTCACGACCAATCGGCTGCTAGCAGGGGGTGTCAATCAGCCCGATCGTATGAGATCGGGTGGATTGATGTCCGCAGCCTCAGAGCAGGTGGACCAGTTAAGGAGCAGCAGTCTCCTTGTGTGAGACAATGACAAGAGGCATATATGTGCATCCACCAATCAGCAGCCAGCTCCCAGTAGTGCATTGCTACATCTGAGTCTATCTATGTATGCGTTTCAACAAGGACACCAAAAGTGAAGCAAATTAGATAATACAAATAAATTGGAAAGTTGTATAACATTTCAGGCTCTGTCTGAATAATGAATGTTTAATTTGTGACTTTACTGTCCTTTTAAACTAAAAACATTTTAATTATACATATGAGGTCTATTTGAATATTTTAACATTTAGTCAAAGTTTAAGTTAAAACGTTTTAAACTCATTTTAAAACAAATACAAGGTTCCCAGCTTATCCCTAAGGACAGACCGCTCACTGGCTTTTTGACAAATCCCTCAGATTTATTGGTTAACAGTGACATGCCTCATATGTATGGGAATGAAAAATGATTAAATGTGGGAGTTTTTTAGTACAGTAATATATATTTTTTTTAAACACAAAAATACTCATTTTAAAAATGCCCCTTTTATATGCAACAAAAACTAAAATTTTTATTGTCTCTTTAAACTTTCTAGTAACTATGGGTCCCTTTTAAAATAGCACGTGCATGTATATGTGAGTGTACGCATATGTATGCGTGCATATGTATTTATGGGTGTGCGTGCCTATGTGTATGTATATGCCTGTGTATATATGTATGTTAATGTCTGTGTGTATGTGAGTGTGTCTGTATATATGTGTATGTGTGTGCCTATGTACAGTGCATATGTGTGTGTATGTTTGTGTCTGTATGTGTGTGTGTGTGTATATATATATATATATATATATATATATATATATATATATAACAACAATTAAAATTCTGGGGTGGCGAAAAGTGAGTTTAAAATCCTCCACTAATCACAAAATTTAGAGAAAATAACTCATTATGTAGTTCATTTACAAATCTAGTAAGTCAGAAGCTTTTCCCACGGAAAACCTCTGAATACATTGTTTCCAGTGCAGCAAAGGATTCTGGGTAAGATATGCAAATGAGGTTCACAATGACTCACTTTTTTACTTTAATCTGCTTTTAGGCAGACTTCCCCTTACACCATTGCATTGCTGTATACACAGCTTTTAAGCTTAGCAAGCAGTACAGTGATTCAGACCAATTCTGTGGGAAAAGCTAAGTCTTCTGACTTGTCTAAATTTGTTAAAGGGACACTGAACACAAATGATTTCTTGCATGATTCAGATAGAGCACGGACTTTTAAGCAACTTTCTAATTTACTCTATTATCAAATTTTCTTCATTCTCTTGGTATCTTTATTTGAAATGCAAGAATGTAAGTTTAGATGCCGGCCCATTTTTGGTGAACAACATGGGTTGTTCTTGCTGATTGGTGGTAAATTCATCCACCAATAAAAAAGTGCTGTCCAGAGTTTTGAACCCCAAAAAAGCTTAGATGCATTCTTTTTCAAATACATATAGCAAGAGAACAAAGAAAAATTGATAATATGAGTAAATTAGAAAGTTGCTTAAAATTGCATGCTCTGTCTGAATCACAAAATAACAAAATTGGGTTCAATGTCTCTTTAATGTACTACACAATGAGTTATTTTCTCTATATTTTGTGCTTAGTGGAGGATTTTAAACTCAGTTTTCGCCTATCCAGAATTTTAATTGTTGTTGCATTTTGCCCAGACCTCCCTCCCTGTATATGAAAAGACAGATTATACAAACAGTGGCAAGCAGGAATCTGTAGACATCAGTATGCATCTACAACTTTGGGGCTTGGTTAGGAGACTGAAAATCAGCACATAGCTATTTTAAAATGAGCAAAACTATTCAAAGTTACAAAAACACCATCAGATTGGCTGTATAAATGGATCATTTTCTTCAAAACATTTATGCAAAGAAAAATCTAGTGTACACGAAACTGATATAGTCATTACCATTATAGTCAGAAATGTTAGCATTCTTCTAAATTTGTTTCTGAATTGTCTCCAGAATGAATTTAAAAAAATGAGTAGACTTTACTGCTTGTCTATAGTCTATTATTTGTGTCATAAAGAACTTCCTGTCTCTTGATTAAGAAAGAAAAAAACATGTTTTGCATTTGATAACTTGAGTCATTCCAGATATGGTTCCACTCCAACCTTGGTAAATGCTTCAAGGTTAACTCATTTCTATTTCTTTCCATTCTCTATAAATTCAACAAGGGTTCCCTAGAGTTCAGCACTAGGTCATCTTTTCTTCTGTACACTATAGAATTTGCTTCTAATATATAACTGTGGGACATCTGCAACTGATAATTGTCTATTATGTGAGATATGAATGTTTCTTTATGCTTTGGCAAAACAACTTATAAATCATTTCCTAAAACTAATTTTATACAGAACTGTTATATATATTTTTTTCTCTTCATAAAAACAGCTATTATTTTGCTGAATTTGTAAATATCGTTGGCATTTTCAAGATTATACTGCAATTTTTTGTACAGTTTCTATAGAAAATGAATTTGTGCCTACAGACCATAGTAAAATCAGTGCCACTCAGGCGCAGTATACAAGAAAAACTAGAGAAAATATTTCAAATGCACACCAAAAATGTCATTTTGAAACAACTGGATTTTTTTTATCAAGCAGAGGCAGACATTAAATTTATATTATGCAAGATCATAAATCCACAAACCTGTTTTTTTTTTTGGTGTAATGATTTATTAGGAAGTAGCCAGGTACTATTATGGTGCAGACAGGCAAAAACTATTTAATACTTTGCAAAATTATAACATTTTCTGTTATTTATAAATGATATTTAAAGGGATACTGAACCCAAATTTTTTTCTTTCATGATTCAGATAGAGCAAGCAATTTTAAGCAACTTTCTAATTTACTCTTATTATCAATTTTTCTTCTTTCTCTTGCTATCTTTAATTAAAAGGCATGAATGTAAACCTTAGGAGCCTGCCCAATTTAGGTTCAGCACCCTGGATAGCGTTTGCTTATTGGTGGCTACATTTAGCCACCAATAAACAAGTGTAACCCAGGTTCTGAACCACAAATAGGCTGGCTCCTAAGCTTTGCATTACTGCTTTTTAAATTAAAATAGCAAGAGAACAAATAAATATTGATAATAGCAGTAAATTAGAAAGTTGCTTAAAATGTCATGCTCTATCTGAATCATGAAAGAGAACATTTGGGTTTAGTATCCCTTTAAGTTAGATAAAACATACAACTAAAAAAAAATCCAATTTGTTTCTTTTATTTTATCTGCTTGGTTGTTTTTGTATCCTTTGTTGAAAATCATATCTAGATAGGCTCAGGAGCTGAGAGTAAGCTGTTGATTGGTGGCTACACATATGCCTCTTGTTATTGGCTTACTGATGTGTTAAGCTAGTTCCCAGTAGTGCATTACTACTCCTTCAACAAAGAATACTAGGAGAATGAAGCAAAACTGATAATAGAAGTAAATTAAAAAGTTGTTTCAAAATGTATTTTTCTTTCCGAATTACGAAAGAACATTTTTGGGTTTCATGTTCCTTTAACCTCTTAACGACCAAGGACGTGCCTGGCACATCCTACAAAAAGTGTCAGCTAATGACCAAGGACGTGCCTGGCACCTCCTCTGGGGTTTCAAGCGCTGGAAGCGATCCTTTTTTTACCCACTGATGCAGACAGAGCCACTCTGTGGCCCTCTCTGAAGCGGCCAGCGATGGTACAGATTGTTGGTATGTGGGAGCCATAGCAGGGAGGCGGCTGGGCGGCCCATCGCAGGAGTAGTTCCGGTTGATGTTCCGGGAGTGCTTTGACGTAGGCGGGAGCGCATGCGCAACCGCTACACAGTGCAGTGTGCACACAATCTCTAAGGGAAGCAGGAAGAGGGAGGGGGGAAAAATTGTTGTGAAAGGGATCTGGGAGGGGAGGGGGGTAGGATACTGAAGGGGGCAGCTACACTACGGAAAAATGGGGTTATGAAAAATAAAATATTTTTTTTTTGCAAGTTCCTAAGATGTCCACAAATAGGAAGAGGGTGGAGCTTAAGAGAGCTGTTTGGGCAAGATCTTGGAGGTTGTGGGGTTAGGGGGGAACCTACACTGCAGAAACTATTTATATTTAAAAATAAAATGCACAGCGGAATTTAGCGGCCTTCTAATTACCAAAAAACAATGCCAAATTACAACCATTTTTGCCATAATTGCACAAGCTGTTTGTAAATAATTTCAGTGAGAAACCTAAAGTTAGTGAAATTTTTTTTTATTTGATCACATTTGGCGGTGAAATAGTGGCATGAAATATACCAAAATGGGCCTAGATCAATATGTTGGGTTGTCTACTACACTACATTAAAGCTAAAATTAACCCTACAAGCTACATAATTAACCCCTTCACTGCTGAGCATAATACAAGTGTGGTGCGCAGCGGCATTTAGCGGTCTTCTAATTACCAAAAAGCAATGCCAAAGCCATAAATGTCTGCTATTTCTGAACAAAGGGGGTCCCAGAGAAGCATAATTGCACAAGCTGTTTGTAAATAATTTCAGTGAGAAACCTAAAGTTTGTGAAAAATGTTGTGATAAAGTTAACAATTTTTTGCTATTTATTATGTGGCACAAATTATTGTTTGGCGGTTAAATAGTGGCATGAAATATACCAAAATGATCAACACTTTGGGTTGTCTACTAAAAAAAAAAATATACATGTGAAGGGTTATTCAGGGATTCTTAACAGATAACAGTGTTACAAAGTAACTATCACTAATTTTGAAAATAAATTGTTTGGAAATAGCAAAGTGCTACTTGTACTTATTGCCCTATAACTTGCAAAAAAAGCAAAGAACATGTAAACATTGGGTATTTCTAAACATGGGTGTTTTTATGGTGGTTGTAGATGTGTAACAGATTTTGGGGGTCAAAGTAAGAAAAAGTGTGTTTTTTTAAATTTTGTCATCATATTTTATATATTTTTTATAGTAATTTATAAGATATGATGAAAATAATAGTATCTTTAGAAAGGCCATTTAATGACGAGAACAACGGTATATAATATATGTGGGTACAGTAAATGAGTAAGAGGAAAATTACAGCTAAACACAAAAACAGCAGAAATTTAAAAATAGCCCTGGTCCTTAACGGTAAGAAAATTGAAAAATGGTCCGGTCACTAAGGGGTTAATTGCATAATTTAACATAAATTGATTTAATGACAATTTGTGCAACAGTCATTTTGAAAAAAAAATATTATTAACTAATAGCTTAATATTGCCTAAAATGTTATCCAGGTGGTTAGAAAAAATCAAGCAAGTGGTGTCCCTATGAAATAATTCCAGATAGAGAACACTAACGCCTAGATTTAGAGTTCTGCGTTAGCCGTCAAAAGCAGCGTTAAGGGCTCCTCACGCTGCTTTTTACCGTCCGCTGGTATTTAAAGTCAGTCAGGAAAGGGTCTAATGCACACTTCCAAGCCACGACTTTTCCATACCGCAGATCCCCTTACGCCAATTGCGTATCCTATCTTTTCAATGGGATCTTCCTAACGCCGGTATTTAGAGTCTTGGCTGAAGTGAGCGGTAGACCCTCTACCGACAAGACTCCAGCTGCAGAAAAAAGTCAGTAGTTAAGAGCTTTCTGGGCTAACGCCGGTTTATAAAGCTCTTAACTACTGTGCTCTAAAGTACACTAACACCCATAAACTACCTATGTACCCCTAAACCACATCGCCGCCACTCTAATACATTTTTTAACCCCTAATCTGCCGACCGCACACCGCCGCCACCTACATTATCCCTATGTACCCCTAATCTGCTGCCCCTAACATCGCCGACACCTACATAATATTTATTAACCCCTAATCTGCCCCCCCCCATGTCGCCACTACCATACCTACACGATAATCACAGTGTACCAATACATTTTGCAGAACACCATGGGGGAGACCCTAGGTCTCTTAGAATACAAGCAATTGATTGGATACCTAACAGTTGTAGTAATAGGTTGATGAGCCTAAGGAAGCAAGAAACTTTTTGGATACAAAAACTTAATAGCTTACATCCAAAAGGATTGAATATAGATATCGACATAGCAGCTTTTATGTGATTTGTTCTAAATAGATTTAGGGTTCCTTAGTAGCACCTTTTGTATAATTTTTTCTATTTTTCCTTTTCATTTCTCCTCATTTTTAAATAAAGTTTTAAATAAAGTTTAAATAACCTCCAATTATTACATTTTAAATATAAAATGAATTTCTTAATAATATAGTGTTAGGTAATAATCATATTTTTAATACATACAATACAGTTTAAATGTTATCCCCAGAATGTTTTTCATGTATAGATAAATTTTGATTAACTTGCAGGGATTCAATTTCTTAATATGTGCATAAAACAGTTTGTATTAATTTTAAGTATTAATTTTACACATATCTCTTATAAAATTTTACCTAGTTAAGGGATTTTAATATTATTGCTACATACTTATGTTTTAGGATATTTATATTTGGTGCTAATTAATTGTTGTTTGCGGCATGTATTAATTTTAGATTTGTTGTTATTAAACCGTATATCTTTGTTATCAGGAAAAGTAACATAGCATTATGGATTTGGTCTCTAGGACCCAGAGCATATACTTTTTACCTGTAGAACATAGAGGAAATTTTAACCAATAGGATCTGCTATGAGGGTTTATATTGTGACGGATATCGCATACACCCAGCATTTGACTCTTCATCCTCTTGAGAAAGTCTGCACGATAGCAGAAGAAACGCGTAGAGGTATCATAGGATTGTACTTTGGCTCTTCAGAGGAGCCGTAGTTCTAGGAATAGAACGCTTTTTGTTTTTTGGACATTCAGGGCTACCATAGCCCCAGGAACAAAGATTTCCCATACACTGACAGTTCCGGTGAACAGCGGAAGGGAACGGACATTGGGAAAAAAAGAAAAAAAGACAACTAGGCTGTGAAAACAGACCGGAGCAGCTGAGTATTTGGATATTTTACCCTAAAGGAGAAAGCTGTGTTTTTAAACTGCTGTATTATTAATAAAACATTGTAAGTGCATATTTTTAAGAGCAGCAGCGTTTGTGTTATTTATTGCACTTGAGTCTCTCTTTGCGCTTTTTTCTTTTTCAGAGTGAAAGTTTTTGCCCTACTTCATTTGGTGTGAAGGATCCATTTGGTAAACAAGCAGCAGAGGACTATAGTGATTTATGGACTGACATCTTTTGGAAAGTGGTAAAACGTTTTTGTTATTCCATTTGTTTTAATATTGATTTGTGTGTATTCTGTTTTGATTACCCTATAATTGCATACAGGGATTTGATTTATTTATCTAACATTTGTTGGATACCACACATGTTTGTTGTAAAAATTGATAAACAGAATTGACATTAGCGATTTTATTATAATTTTAAGAGGGAGTTAGCGCCACTTTTATTTATTTTTTGGTGGGTTACTTATTAACCCCTAATCTGCCGACCGGACCTCGCCGCCACTATAATAAATGTATTAATCCCTAAACCGCCTCACTCCCGCCTCAAAAACCCTATAATAAATAGTATTAACCCCTAATCTGCCCTCCCTAACATCGGCAACACCTAACTTCAAGTATTAACCCCTAATCTGCCGACCGGACCTCGCCGCTACTCTAATAAATGTATTAACCCCTAAAGCTAAGTCTAACCCTAACCCTAAACCCCCCTAAATTAAATATAATTTTAATTTAACGAAATAAATTAAATCTTATTAACTAAAGTCTTCCTATTTAAAACTAAATACCTGTAAAATAAACCCTAATATAGCTACAATATAACAAATAATTATATTGTAGCTATTTTAGGATTTATATTTATTTTACAGGCAACTTTGTATTTTACCTAGTTAAAATAATTACAAAATTACTACACTATCAATAAATTAAATCAATTAACTACAAGTACCTACAATTAAATAAACTAAACTAAATTACAAAAAAAACAAACACTAAATTACACAAAATAAAAAAAAAGATTACAAGAATTTTAAGCTAATTACACCTACTCTAAGCCACCTAATAAAATAACAAAGCCCCCCAAAATAAAAATAAAAATTCCCTACCCTAATCTAAAT